>NC_056441.1:387327-687327 GCF_018296145.1 Oncorhynchus tshawytscha | reverse complement strand
CTGTATTCATGCCATTTATATCTGCAATGATTTCCTACTGAACACCACCCCGCCAGTACGGCGTCTCCAGACAGGCCCCGGTACCTGCCCCGCTGGTACGGCGTCTCCAGACAGGCCCCGGTACCTGCCCCGCTGGTACGGCGTCTCCAGACAGGCCCCGGTACCTATCCTGCCGGTACGGCGTCTCCAGACAGGCCCCGGTACCTGCCCCGCTGGTACGGCGTCTCCAGACAGGCCCCGGTACCTACCCTGCCGGTACGGCATCTCCAGACAGGCCCCGGTACCTGCCCCGCCGGTACGGCGTCTCCAGACAGGCCGGTACCTACCCTGCCGGTACGGCATCTCCAGACAGGCCCCGGTACCTGCCCCGCCGGTACGGCGTCTCCAGACAGGCCCCGGTACCTACCCTGCCAGTACGGCATCTCCAGACAGGCCCCGGTACCTATCCTGCCGGTACGGCAGCATCTAGACAGTATCTAGACAGTATCTAGCCCTGCTAGTACAGTATCTAGACAGGCCCAGTTCTAGACAGGCCCAGGTTTAGCCCTGCTAGTACAGTATCTAGACAGGCCCAGGTTTAGCCCTGCTAGTACAGTATCTAGACAGGCCCAGGTTTAGCCCTGCTAGTACAGTATCTAGACAGGCCCAGGTTTAGCCCTACTAGTACAGTATCTAGACAGGCCCAGGTTTATCCCTACTAGTACAGTATCTAGACAGGCCCAGGTTTAGCCCTACTAGTACAGTATCTAGACAGGCCCTAGCCCTGCTAGTACAGTATCTAGACAGGCCCTAGCCCTGCTGGTACAGTATCTAGACAGGCCCAGGGGTTAGCCCTACTGGTACAGTATCTAGACAGGCCCAGGGGTTAGCCCTACTAGTACAGTATCTAGACAGGCCCAGGGTTTAGCCCTACTAGTACAGTATCTAGACAGGCCCAAGTCTAGCCCCGCTGGTACGGTATCTAGACAGGCCCAAGTCTAGCCCCGCTGGTACAGTATCTAGACAGGCCCAGTTCTAGCTGGTACAGTATCTAGACAAGCTCAGTTCTAGCCCTGCTGGTACAGTATCTAGAAAGGCCCAGGTTTAGCCCTACTAGTACAGTATCTAGACAGGCCCTAGCCCTGCTGGTACAGTATCTAGAAAGGCCCAGGTTTAGCCCCGCTAGTACAGTATCTAGACAGGCCCAGTTCTAGCCCTGCTAGTACAGTACCTAGACAGGCCCAGGTTTAGCCCTGCTAGTACAGTATCTAGACAGGCCCAGGTTTAGCCCCGCTAGTACAGTATCTAGACAGGCCCAAGTCTAGCCCCACTGGTAGAGTATCTAGACAGGCCCAGGTTTAGCCCTACTAGTACAGTATCTAGACAGGCCCTAGCCCTGCTGTTACAGTATCTAGAAAGGCCCAGGTTTAGCCCCGCTAGTACAGTATCTAGACAGGCCCAGTTCTAGCCCTGCTAGTACAGTATCTAGACAGGCCCAGTTCTAGCCCTGCTAGTACAGTATCTAGACAGGCCCAGTTCTAGCCCTGCTAGTACAGTATCTAGACAGGCCCAGGTTTAGCCCTGCTAGTACAGTATCTAGACAGGCACAGGTTTAGCCCTGCTAGTACAGTATCTAGACAGGCCCAAGTCTAGCCCCACTGGTAGAGTATCTAGACAGGCCCAGGTTTAGCCCCGCTAGTACAGTGTCTAGACAGGCCCAGCTCTCACCTTTCCTTTCCTCAGTTCGTTGTAGACGTCTTTGTACTGTTGGAACTTCTCCAGCTCAGCTTTGACCAGAACCTGTCTGATGTGCATCACCTCTTCTACTGTTAGAGCCAGACACTCTACAGGGTAGCAGAAGTCCTCCTGAAATAACATACACATACAAACACACACACACAGTTAGCTGATTAGCTTTAACAAAGTAGCCTGGGTACATGCATATACATTTGAGTAGTTTAGCAGATGCATTTATCCAGAGCAACATGCAATTTGTGCATTCATCATAAAAGAGCTAGCTGGGACAACCAGATAGGTGCAGTGAAATGTGTTGTTTTACAGGGTCAGCCACAGTAGTACAACATCCCAGAGGAAATTAGGGTTAAGTGCCTTGCTCAAGGACAGACAGATTTGTCACCTTGTCGGCTCGGGTAATGGAACCAGTGAAATTTCGGTTACTGACCCAACGCTCTAACCGCTAGGCCACCCTGTCTGTTTGTGCCATCGTGCCAAACAGGTGTGGTCCCAGGCTATTATCAAAGCTCTATGACAATGGAAAGGCTCAACCTCCCATAGAGGAGCTGTACCTATATTCTGACAGCATGAAAATGAGGCGATCACATTAAAGTGAAAACGATCCCTTTAACAGAGTCTAAAAGCTCGCCACCTCACCCGTTACGTTACCGCGCCACCTCACCCGTTACCACGCCACTTCACCCGTTACATTACCTCGCCACCTCACCAGTTATTGCGCCACCTCACCCGTTACCGCGCCACCTCACACGTTACCTCGCCACCTCACACGTTACCGCGCCACCTCACCCGTTACGTTACCGCGCCACCTCACCCGTTACGTTATTACACCTTCTCACTCGTTACGTTAGTACACTTTCTCACCCGTTACGTTATTACGCCTTCTCACCCGTTACGTTATTACGCCTTCTCACTCGTTACATTAGTACACCTTCTCACCCGTTACGTTATTACACCTTCTCACTCGTTACGTTAGTACACCTTCTCACCCGTTACCGCACCACCTCACCCGTTACCGCACCACCACACCCGTTACCGAGCCACCTCACCCGTTACGTTACCGTGCCACCTCACCCGTTACCGAGCCACCTCACCCGTTACCGAGCCACCTCACCCGTTACCGCGCCACCTCACCAGTTACGTTATTACGCCTTCTCACCCGTTACTACACAATCTCACCCGTTACGTTACTGCGCCACCTCACCAGTTACGTTACTGCGCCTCCTCACCCATTACGTTAAAGTGCCACCTCACCCGTTACATTACTGTGCCACCTCACCCGTTACATTACTGCGCCACCTCACCCATTACGTTATTACGCCTTCTCACCCGTTACGTTATTACACCTTCTCACTCGTTACGTTATTACACCTTCTCACCCGTTACGTTATTACACCTTCTCACCCGCTACGTTATTACGCCTTCTCACCCGTTACGTTATTACGCCTTCTCACCCGCTACGTTATTACGCCTTCTCACCCGTTACGTTATTACGCCTTCTCACCCGTTACGTTATTATGCCTTCTCACCCGTTACGTTATTACGCCTTCTCACCCGTTACGTTATTACGCCTTCTCACTCGTTACGTTAGTACACCTTCTCACCCGTTACGTTATTACGCCTTCTCACTCGTTACGTTAGTACACCTTCTCACCCGTTACGTTATTACACCTTCTCACTCGTTACGTTAGTACACCTTCTCACCCGTTACGTTAGCACGCCACCTCACCCGTTACTACGCCACCAGCATGATATTATTCCCAGGGAGCAAGGGCATGCCCAGACTGATGATGATGAAGTAAACAACACAGCAGCTCTGAGCCCATCTAAACACCCAGTGAGTCATGTAGTTAGTTGGAGTGTATAAAGTCTAAAATGTGTTGCCAAACCATGTTAGTTTTAAGATTATAAATTGCATTAGGTGATCATTGATGAAGTAATTGGGTGCGTTCCAGGTCATCTTTTTTTTGTTTTGTTTTTTTGCAGTCGGGGGTCCAATAATCTCTGGATATTGCAATATTATACATCAATGTGGTGATGACCTGGACGGCATCCACAGTTATTCTGAATGGAGTGACATAATACATCCATGACATACCACCTTAGCACCACTGCTGGGGGCGGGGTTTTCCACCTGACATAAAGGAAATAAAATAGTTCAGGAGAACTCATTGGAGCACTGACTTCTCATCCAGAATACCATTCTACCATTATATCTGCCTCTGGAGATGCCACACAACATAATAATACCATTATATCTGCCTCTGGAGATGCCAAATACACCATAATAATACCATTATATCTGCCTCTGGAGAAGCCAAATACACTATAACAATACCATTATATCATTATACACTATATATACAAAAGCATGTGGACCCCCCTTCAAATTAGTGGCTTCTATTTCAGCCACACCTTTTGCTGACAAGTGTATGAAATCAAGAACACAGTCATGCAATCGCCAAAGACGAACATTAGTAGTAGAATGGCCTTACTGAAGAGCACAGTGGCATGCAACATGGTATGGTCGTAGGATGCCACCTTTCCAACAAGTCAGTTCATCACATTTCTGTCCTGCTAGAGCTGCCCCAGTCAACTGTAAGTACTGTTATTGTGAAGTGGAAACGTCTAGGAGCAACAACGGCTCAGCCGCGAAGTGGTAGGCCACACAAGTTCCCAGAACGGTACTGCCGTGTGCTGAAGCACGTAGCCCGTAAAAATAGTCTGTCCTCGGTTGCAACACTCACTACAGAGTTTCAAAATGCCTCTGGAAGCAACGTCAGCAGCAGCACACAAGCCTAAGAGGGAGAGCTAGACCGGAGGGAGAGCGAGAATAGAGGGAGAGTATAGAGAGAAGGGAGGGAGAGTATAGAGAGAAGGGGGGGATAATAGAGGGAGAATGAGATGATAAGGTGGTAGTTGGTTCTGAAGGTGTAGATGGTAAGGTAGGTAGTTGGTTCTGAAGGTAGAGATGGTAAGGTAGGTAGTTGGTTCTGAAGGTAGAGATGGTAAGGCAGGTAGTTGGTTCTGAAGGTAGAGATGGTAAGGCAGGTAGTTGGTTCTGAAGGTAGAGATGGTAAGGTAGGTCGTTGGTTCTGAAGGTGTAGATGGTAAGGTAGGTAGTTGGTTCTGAAGGTGTAGATGGTAAGGTATGTAGTTGGTTGGTTGTGAAGGTGGAGATGGTAAGGTGGGTAGTTGGTTCTGAAGGTGGAGAGATAATAAGGCAGGTAGTTGTTTCTGAAGATGTAGATGGTAAGTTGGGTAGTTGGTTCTGAAGGTGGAGAGATAAGGCAGGTAGTTGGTTCTGAAGGTGGAGAGATGGTAAGGTAGGTAGTTGGTTCTGAAGGTAGAGATGATAAGGTAGGTAGTTGGTTCTGAAGGTGGAGAGATGATAAGGCAGGTAGTTGGTTCTGAAGGTGGAGAGATGATAAGGTTGGACTTTCTGCTACACCTTTCCCAGAAACACCTCTTTCTCTATCTCTCTAGGAGACTGAGCCATCTGCCTGCTGGATGGGCTAATTCAGATGAATCCTATTACATGAGAGATTCCTCTTTTCTGTTTTCATGTATACTCCATCACTGTGCCGCACAGGAGATTGGTGGCACCTTAAAGGGGAATGGAAACACTTTAGGAAGTAAATCTAAGCTGTATTAATTAAATCCACTAATACTAAACATGTGCATTTAACACAAAAACATCTCTATATTTACTATTTTGATCGTCAACAAGGTTTATTTGAGCTATGGTCAGCGCTATTTTAAATCGCCATAGTAACGACTGGCAGGAATCAGCAAATTGTCTGTATTATTGAGTTTTCGCACTGAGAGTGAATTGAAGAGAGAGTGTTAGGACAACGAAGATGGCAACAAAACGTAGTAATTCAAACATGAACTGTATAGCAACCGGCTGTAGGAATTGGCTCCAAAAAAAATCCCTCGGTAAACTACCATCGGCTGCCCAAGGACCCACAACTTCTGAGGAAGAGGCTCCATGTCCAGAAGAGGAAGGACGTGCCAGCTCGAGCGAACAGGATCTGCAGCCAGCCCTTCGCGGAGGAAAGGCACTTTTGATGCGGCAACCGGGAGTTTCCGAATGGAAAGGAGTCACAGGCCTACGCTGAAGCCCTCTGCTTTCACCTCTATTTTACATTTCAATGGTTATGGTGTAGGGGTTACCGACCGACCATCAACGACCGACCATCAGCAAATTGAATGCAGTCTATCAGACTCATATCTCCCTCACTAACTTTGAGCATCATCTGTCAGAGCTCACAGATCACTGCAGCTGTACATAGCCCATCTATAAATAGCCCACCCAACTACCTCATCCCCATACTGTTATTTATTTTGCTCCTTTGCACCCCAGTATCTCTACTTGTACATTAATCTTCTGCACATCTATCACTCCAGTGTTTAATTGCTATATTGTAATTATTTCGCCACTATGGCCTACTTATTGCCTTACCTCCGTTATCCTACCTCATTAGCACACACTGTATAGGCTTTTTCTACTGCATTCTTGACCATGTTTGTTTATTCCATGTGTAACTCTGTGTTGTTGTTTGTGTTGCACTGCTTTGCTTTATCTTGGCCAGGTTGCAGTTGTAAATGAGAACTTGTTCTCAACTGGCCTACCTGGTTAAATAAAGGGTTAGGGTTATATATATAAATACCTGGTTAAATAAAGGGTTAGGGTTATATATATAAATACCTGGTTAAATAAAGGGTTAGGGTTATATATATAAATACCTGGTTAAATAAAGGGTTAGGGTTATATATATATAAATACCTGGTTAAATAAAGGGTTAGGGTTATATATATAAATACCTGGTTAAATAAAGGGTTAGGGTTATATATATAAATACCTGGTTAAATAAAGGGTTAGGGTTATATATATAAATACCTGGTTAAATAAAGGGTTAGGGTTATATATATAAATACCTGGTTAAATAAAGGGTTAGGGTTATATATATAAATACCTGGTTAAATAAAGGGTTAGGGTTATATATATAAATACCTGGTTAAATAAAGGGTTAGGGTTATATATATAAATACCTGGTTAAATAAAGGGTTAGGGTTATATATATAAATACCTGGTTAAATAAAGGTGAAATAAAAAAACAACTTCGCTGACTTCGAAGTCATGCAAAAGCCGGACTGAACAGAGAAGGCGACGCGAGTCAATGGAGCCTGAGGTAACGTTAAACCGGTCATTTTTTTTATTTCACCTTTATTTAACCAGGTAGGCTAGTTGAGAACAGGTTCTCATTTGCAACTGCGACCTGGCCAAGATAAAGCATAGCAGTGTGAACAGACAACAACACAGAGTTACACATGGAGTAAACAATTAACAAGTCAATTACACAGTAGAAAACAAAGAAAAAAAAAGAGAGTCTATATACATTGTGTGCAAAAGGCATGAGGAGGTAGGCGAATAATTACAATTTTGCAGATTAACACTGGAGTGATAAATGATCAGATGGTCATGTACAGGTAGAGATATTGGTGTGCATGACTGATGTTGACTAGGCTAGCGTTAGACACTGGACAACTTTGTTGCAACTGTAGTTGAAGGTAACAAGCTAATTGCATCTGAAATGTTTTGTGTCACACCCCCCCCCCAGTAAGTAACTTGACTGCAACACAGTTTCTCTCTGTAACCCTGTTACTCCTCTGGCTGCTGTTCATCCTGGGGTTCACATTACTGTCCCTCCAGCCCTCCATGACACACTGCCTGACCTGACCAGTACCAGCCCTCCATGACACACTGCCTGACCTGACCTGTACCAGCCCTCCTTGTGTTCCTAGTCCCCCTCCATGACACACTGCCTGACCTGACCAGTACCAGCCCTCCATGTGTTCCTAGTCTCCCTCCATGACACACTGCTTGACCTGACCAGTACCAGCCCTACATGACACACTGCTTGACCTGACCAGTACCAGCCCTACATGACACACTGCCTGATCTGACCAGTACCAGGTCATTCAGCAAGTTACCTCAGAGAAACCATCTCACAGTAGGGCAGGGAGATGGGACAATATTGTTATGCCATTTGAAGCATCATACAATGTGTTTGAAAACACGAGGCCAACCAGGTAATTGAAAACACGAGGCCAACCAGGTAATTGAAAACACGAGGCCAACCAGGTAATTGAAAACACGAGGCCAACCAGGTAATTGAAAACATGAGGCTTGACTGTCTGCAGCACACATTAGTGTACACTATAATACCATGGTGAGGCTGTCTGCAGCACACAGTAGTGTACACTATAATACCATGGTGAGGCTGTCTGCAGCACACAGTAGTGTACACTATAATACCATGGTGAGGCTGTCTGTAGCACACAGTAGTGTACATACCAGAGACATGGAGCTCTGTCTGGTGGGGGCTGTGAAGGGTCGTACGCTGGTGGGGGGCTCCTTCTCAATGGAGTGTCTCCTCTGAGGGGAGGGGCGACTGTCAGGCTGGGGAGTCATGGTGATGGGCAGGAACCTAGGGGGTGCTGGAGGGGAGAGAGAGAAGACAGGCTAGAAGGATGGAGGGAACAAGCAGTTTTTATTTTTTTACATTTACCTAGTTTTCTCCTCAATTTCATGGTCTCCAATTGGTAGTTACAGTCTTGTCTCATCGCTGCAACTCCCGTAAGGACTCTAAGCACTGCTTCCGTAAGCACTGCTTCTTGACACACTGCTCTCTTAACCCGCAAGTCAGCCGCACCAATGTGTCGGAGAAAACACTGTACAGCTGGCGACCGTGTCAGCGTGCACTGTGCCCGACCCGCCACAGGAGTTGCTAGTGCGCGATGGAACAAGAACATCCCTGCCGGCCAAACCCTCCTCTATCCCGGACGACGCTGGGCCAATTGTGCGCCGCCTCATGGGTCTCCCGGTCGAAACCAGCCTGGACTCGAACCAGGATCTGTAGTGGCACAGCTAGCAACTGCAGAGCCTGGACTCGAACCAGGATCTGTAGTGGCACAGCTAGCAACTGCAGAGCCTGGACTCGAACCAGGATCTGTAGTGGCACAGCTAGCAACTGCGATGCAGTGTCTTAGACCACCACACCACTCGGGAGGCCCTGGGAACAGGCAGTTTGAGAGTGTAGTGCACTACATTTGACCAGGGCCAATAGGACTAAAGTAGTGCACTACATTTAACCAGGGCCCATAGGACTAAAGTAGTGCCCTACATTTGACCAGGGCCAATAGGACTAAAGTAGTGCCCTACATTTAACCAGGGTCCATAGGACTAAAGTAGTGCCCTACATTTGACCAGGGCCCATAGGACTAAAGTAGTGCCCTACATTTAACCAGGGCCAATAGGACTAAAGTAGTATCACTGGTAACACACAGTAAGACAACACCCGCCTCCACATTGACTCTGTACCGGTACCCCCTGTATAGAGCCTCCACATTGACTCTGTACCGGTACCACCTGTATAAAGCCTCCACATTGACTCTGTACCGCTATTTGACTCTGTAACTCAAGTGACTTTTGTCACGCAATGTTTGTCCGTTCATTCCGTGTAGCGTAAACCCAGTATTAAACATACAATCAATATTACAATTATTTTACCACAGAACTTTAAAGCGTATCAACTCTTACTAAGTCCTCAACTACAACTAACTACATAAATCACAGTATACATCACATCAAAACAAATGAAATACCGAAAACAAAAAGGTGGTAGTCAGTCGGTCAGTCAGACAATCCAATCCGCCAATAGACCTCCAGCGGAGAAAGGCCACGAAGAACGGAGAGGTGTAGTCCACGGACGCAAAGAGTGGATCCGATCCTGGGTAAACTCTATTAGGCTACAAAACACACGTTTAACGGCAACAAAACAAACGGAATAGAGAAGCTTCGGAACTGAGGGTTGAACACGTCTCCATCCATTGAACACGTCTTCACGTCTCCATCACAACCCCACTTTTGCGCAGCTGATGCTGGCTATTTAATTGGGAATTAAAGGGAAAGCGCCCTATTGGAAGGAGCTGCACTGAGACGGTTCAGAATAATTCAGGGCCGTCACACACCCCCTCCCCTGGAAAAAGCCGACCATTGCCCTGGAAGGCACATCTTGGTCGGGGAAACCGAGAAAGGTCTCCTCATCGCTTTCCTCTACAAAAATATTCATGACTTTTTGGAGCTCACGCTTCTCAGCTGAGGGGTCACAGGCCTTAAGGTGTGAGACTTCTGGGTCTGGGAATCTAAGAAAAGTCTCCTCACTTTCCTCTTCAAAGATATCCAGGACCTTGCGGCGCTCAATCGCCTCCAATTCCTCAGCCGAGGGGTAACAGGCCTTAAGGCGTGAGACATGGACAACGCGCATATCTTCACCTGTGTCCTCTTTCACCACTCGGTAGTTCAAAGGGCCCATCTGCTCCACAATCCTATATGGTCCTTGCCATTTAGGAGCGAGCTTGGCAGAGAAGAATTGTTCAGCTTTCGAGTAAGGATGAGAGCGAAGCCACACCCGATCACGAAGCTGGAACTGCATGTCTCGTCTGTTCTTATCATAATTTCTCTTCTGCTTGAGTCGAGCCTGGATCGTGTTCTTTGAGACAAGAGCTCTCAAGTCGTGGAGATGGACTACCTGGTCATAGCAAGCAGCGTCTGGAGTAAGCTTCTGGGGCTGTAGCACCATATCCAAGGGTCCTCGGAGAGGACGACTTAGGTTCAGCTCTGCAGGTGTGACTCCAGTGGACTCTTGCACAGCAGAATTCAGGGCAAATCGAAACTTGTGAAGGTGCTTGTCCCAGTGTTTGTGCTGGGTCCCTACATAGGAAGCAATCATCGTCTTCAAGGTTCGATTTACTCTCTCAGTGAGATTGGTCTGTGGGTGATAGGCCGTGGTCAACTTCTGTCTCAGGTTCCATCTTTGGCAGGTCTCCTCAAAGAGATCAGAGACAAATTGGGAACCTCGATCAGACAGGATGTAATCAGGCACTCCCCAGCGAGTCAGGATCTCTTTCGTAAGGATGTTAGAAACGGTCCTTGCTGTGGCCTGATGCAGGGAAAATAGCTCCACCCACTTTGAATAATAATCAACAAAAACAAGCATGTACACATTCTGATTGGAGCTTCTAGGAAATGGACCCATCAAATCCACTCCTAACATTTCCCAAAGTCGGGTAACCACCGTTTGCTGCAACTTGCCAGCAGGCTTTCTACCTTCTGGTTTGTACATTTGACAAACCTGACAGTTTCGGATGAGCGACTTCACATCCATGCCCAGATTTGGCCAGTACAGTAACGCTTGCAACCGCTTGTAGGTTTTGAACCTGCCCAAATGACCAGCTAATGGGTCTTCATGGAAATGTTGAAGCAGTTGAAGGCGTAGAGTTTCAGGTATGTACATTTGGTAGAGTGTTCTGTGAGGTAGTTGTACAACACGGTAGACTTTGTCTTCAATGATGGTCAGCTTTGTGGTAGGATTGACCATCTTTTCTCCATCTTCCAGGATAGTCTGGTACAAAGCCTGTACTTCTGGATCATCCTGTTGGGCTTTCCATATGGCCTCATCAGAGATGGGAAAGTCCGTTTTGGGCGAGTCTCGACTGCTTGACAGGACAGTAGCACATGTAAGATGAGGGCCACCGTTATCACAAGCAGGAGCTCTGGACAAGGCATCTGGAACAGTGTTGTATTTTCCTTTCCTGTATTCTACTGCAAAGGTGAACTCTTGCAACCGTAGAGCCCATCTTATGAGTCTGGTACTTGGTTTGTTGGTCTTGAACACCCACACAAGGGAGGAATGGTCAGTGACCACAGTGAAGTGTCTTCCCACCAGGTAGTACCTCCACTTTTCCAAAGCCCAGACAACTGCAAGGCACTCTTGCTCGGTTGTGGAGTAGTTCCGTTCTGCTCCATTCAATGTCCGACTGGCGAACGCTAGCACTTCTTCAGTGCCAAGTCCAGTCTGTTGGACTAGGACAGCACCAAGTCCAACATCACTTGCATCAGTGTAAACAACAAAAAGGGCAATCAAAGTTGGGATGACCTAAAATGGGAGGTGTGACGAGGTGTCGTTTCAGGGTTTCAAAGGAGGTCTGGCACTCTGCCAGAATTTCACTCCTTTTCGCTTCAACGCGTTGAGGGGTTCTGCCACCTGGGAGAAGTTCGACACAAACCGATGGTACCATCCAGCCATACCAAGGAACCGTTGAAGGGCCTTGAGTGTGGTTGGCACAGGCAAGTCTTGTACAGAATTCGTCTTTTCAGGATCCACATGAATGCCGTCAAAAGACACAATATGGCCAAGGAACTTCAGGGAGGTTTGGCAGAAGTTGCTCTTCTTCATATTCAAGGTCAGACCAGCTTCTCTTAGCTTGTCCAACACTGCTTGAAGATCTTGAAAGTGGCTTTCTCTGTTCTGAGAGTAGATAATTATATCGTCCAGGTAGACGAAACAGATCTTCCCTTTGAGCTCACCTAACGCAATCTCCATGAGTCTTTGGAAAGTGGCAGGGGCATTCTTTAATCCAAAGGACATCACCTTAAAGGAAAACAAGCCCTCAGCACAGACAAAAGCAGTCTTGTCCTTGCTTTCCTGGTCCATCTCAACCTGCCAATAACCACTATTGAGGTCAAGGGTAGTGAACACAACAGCGCCAGACAATGACTCCAGGATCTCGTGGATGGTAGTAAGAGGATAGGCATCAGTCTGGGAAACATTGTTGGTCTTCCTATAGTCCACACAAAATCTAAGACCACCAGTCTTTTTTGGGATGAGGACAACAGGAGCAGCCCAGGGAGAGGAGGAACGTTCTATTATATCTTGTGTTAACATATCATTAATGAGTCCCTTTTGGATGATTAGCTTCGCTGGGGACAAACGATATGGCTTTTGCTTGATCGGCATTTCCTGTGTAAGGAATATTTTGTGCTTCAGGAGCCGGTGCGTCCTAGCTTTGAAGTACATACATCAGCATTATTCTGCAGCTGTTCCAACAGCCTTAACTCCTCTGGCTGTTCCAGCTGAGCTCTTCTCACAGCCTGTAAAAGGAGATCGTCAGAAGGATTATCAAGGGTTAGTGGTACCGGAGCAACGGCAGAGAAGAGTGCCACATTTGAACCCCAATCATGTAACTTTGTAGCTTCTGATTGGTGCGGTATTAACTGAAAGGAAGGGGATGTCGATGGGGGGGCGTAGGCAGTGACTCTTGGAGTTTCAGCTCTGGTTAAAGCACCCAGAGTAGGATGGTCATTCCTGCGAAGAGAGTTAGGTGTGTTGGCCTGTTGTGATTTGTGGTTTCTGGAAAGGTTTACTTGATACGGTCTTGGACATGTAGCTGAAGAATGTCCCTTTTGGCTACATCTCCAACAGAACATGAGAGGGGTCTTGGCTGGAGACTCTGGCTGTTGTTGATGGTCTGTCTTGGGTAACTGTTTGGGTGTCTGTTTCTTTCTCTGGTCATATTACTGTTGGCATTCTCTGTCCTTCTCAAACTGCTGTCCCAAGCGAACCAGTCCATCGACAGTGGTGACTCGTTCTCGGAGTTGACTGTCTAGTAGTGGGTTGATGTTCTTCAAGATCAATTTAATGACCTCTTCCTCCTCAATGCCAGGTTTCCACCTTCTGCACAGGGAGTGGTAACCGTATGCAAAGTCACGGATACTCTCTTTCTCACTTTGCACTCGATTCCTGACTCTGTCTGCCAGCTCATCTGTGTAGTCCTCAGACAGAAATGCAGAGGAAAACTTGGCCTCAAAGTCAGCCCAGGAGGTAGTGGTGAGACGTGCCACATCCCACCAGTCTCGAGCTGTCCCATGCAACACATTCCTCAATGTGGCAAGGAGTTCTTCGTCAGCCAGGGGATTGAGGGCAAGAAAGTCACAACATCTTTCTAGATACATTAGCGGATCAGGACTGTCATCTTTTTTCCCCAAAGGTGGGAAATTGCAATTTAATGGGCATCGCCCCCACATGACGTCTACTCATATCACCATGAACAAACGAGCTAGGAGGGATTGAGGAAGTAGAGGGGGAGGGTGTTATTGGACAATGAAAATGAACACCAGGATGCATGGTAGATTGCATCCTGCAAGGGGTGGCTGCAGCATGGCCTTGTCTTGGCTGTTCAGAGGTGCCAGCTTGGCCCTCAGTGGTCTGAACAGAAGTGGACACCAGAGAAACTCTGTGTAAGGAGTTGTGCCTAATGGAGGCCATGTCCACAGACACGTCATCCAACATTTTAACACAATTAGAGAGTTCTGTCTGCAAGTGGTCTACAGTGTCAACCATGGGAGAAAAAACAGAATTAACGTCCTTGAGGACCTCAGTGTGGTGATGTTGCAGGCGCCATTGGAGAGTGGCAGTGAGTTGGTTTCGTTGGTAGTCAAACTGCCTGTCCATGGCACCAGTAATTTCCCGTCTTCCACTCTCACTGAGCTCTGTCAGCGTGTGGGTTAGAGTGCTCAGTGAGTTTCTGAATTCCATGGCACTCTGTTGTTGCTCTTCCCTCAGACATTTGAAATTATGGTGGATAAGAGTTTGGAGATGTTGTTGAGTCCGCGAATATCAAGGATGTCACCTTGAAGTTGTAGGACTACAACCTCTGGAGATAAACCAGACAATGGAGGAAGGTTGGGTGTCAGAGGGAGGGCTAGCTCAGTACTTCCACACAGATCCATGTCAATAAGTGAGTAACTGGTTAGACCTCCTGTGGCCTGTGGTCCAGACCGAGCATTCAGATTCCCAGGGCTCTGGCCCAAATCAACTCCATTATCCCCATTCACCTTCAGATTTGTATTGTCAGCTTGATGGTCAGAATGGCCCTGTGTATCCCCATTGACAGGTATGACATGGATGAGCACATTATCTTGGGGTGAATCCATTGTTTTAATTCCACACAAAAGATTTGCTTTGGTTAGTTCTCAATGTTGAGCTGTCCCATCTGGGGTGCCATTTTTTATGTAACGGTTTTGACTTGAGGTTATTATTTATAGGGGTGCCAGGTAGGTTGTGCCTACCAGAAGTTTGTGACCAAAAGCACTCACAAACTTCTACAGATGCACAATCGAGAGCATCCTGGCGGGCTGTATCACCGCCTGGTATGGCAACTGCACCGCCCTCAACCGTAAGGCTCTCCAGAGGGTAGTGAGGTCTGCACAACGCATCACCGGGGCAAACTACCTGCCCTCCAGGACACCTACACAACCCGATGCTACAGGAAGGCCATAAAGATCATCAAGGACATCAACCACCCGAGCCACTGCCTGTTCACCCCGCTGTCATCCAGAAGGCGAGGTCAGTACAGGTGCATCAAAGCTGGGACCGAGAGACTGAAAAACAGCTTCTATCTCAAGGCCATCAGACTGTTAAACAGCCACCACCAACATTGAGTGGCTACTGCCAACACACTGTCAATGACACTGACTCTACTCCAGCCACTTTAATCATGGGAATTGATGGGAAATTATGTAAATATATCACTAGCCACTTTAAACAATGCTACCTTATATAATGTTACTTACCCTACATTGTTCATCTCATATGCATACGTTGATACTGTACTCTATATCATCGACTGCATCCTTATGTAATACATGTATCACTAGCCACTTTAACTATGCCACTTGGTTTACATACTTATCTCATATGTATATACTGTACTCGATATCATCTACTGTATCTTGCCTATGCTGCTCTGTACCATCACTCATTTATATATCCTTATGTACATATTCTTTATCCCCTTACACTGTGTATAAGACAGTAGTTTTTTTTTGGAATTGTTAGTTAGATTACTTGCTCGTTATTACTGCATTGTCGGAACTAGAAGCACAAGCATTTCGCTACACTCGCATTAACATCTGCTAACCATGTGTATGTGACAAATAAAATTTGATTTGATTTGATTTGATTTACCAGAGAAAACATTGGTTCTCCTTTTAGTTTGGGTGGGAATGAGTCCCATCTGGTCCGTCAAGTCTACACCAATACAAAGGACTTATGTAAAAGTCAGGATGGAAATAAACTTTTCATAAACCCTTAAAACATTGGAAAGAACTTCAAAAACAACTATATTCTTTTGCGTGGGTTGTATTAGCAACAACAATGATTACACACATATAATAATATCACAATGAGTTCTGGTTCCTCCAGAAATGTCCTGTACCTCAGGCCTAAAAAGAGTCCAGCCCGGTAAAGGAGTTCAGTGAACTCAAGTGACTTTTGTCACGCAATGTTTGTCCGTTCATTCCGTGTGTAGCGTAAACCCAGTATTAAACATACAATCAATATAACAATTATTTTACCACAGAACTTTAAAGCGTATCAACTGTTACTAAGTCCTCAACTACAACTAACTACATAAATCACAGTATACATCACATCAAAACAAATGAAATACCGAAAACAAAAAGGTGGTAGTCAGTCGGTCAGTCAGACAATCCAATCCGCCAATAGACCTCCAGCGGAGAAAGGCCACGAAGAACGGAGAGGTGTAGTCCACGGACGCAAAGAGTGGATCCGATCCTGGGTAAACTCTATTAGGCTACAAAACACACGTTTAACGGCAACAAAACAAACGGAATAGAGAAGCTTCGGAACTGAGGGTTGAACACGTCCTCATTCACGTCTCCATCACAACCCCACTTTTGCGCAGCTGATGCTGGCTATTTAATTGGGAATTAAAGGGAAAGCGCCCTATTGGAAGGAGCTGCACTGAGACGGTTCAGAATAATTCAGGGCCGTCACAACCGGTACCACCTGTATATAGCCTCCACATTGACTCTGTACCGGTACCCCCTGTATATAGCCTCCACATTGACTCTGTACCGGTACCACCTGTATAGAGCCTCCACATTGACTCTGTACCGGTACCACCTGTATATAGCCTCCACATTGAAGTCTACTACACCTGCTGTATTCAGCATTTCACTGTAAGGTCTACTACACCTGTTGTATTCAGCATTTCACTGTGAGGTCTACTACACCTGTTGTATTCAGCATTTCACTGTGAGGTCTACCCACACCTGTTGTATTCAGCATTTCACTGTGAGGTCTACTACACCCGTTTTATTCAGCATTTCACTGTAAGGTCTAGTACACCTGTTGTATTCAGCATTTCACTGTAAGGTCTACTACACCCGTTGTATTCAGCATTTCACTGTAAGGTCTACAACACCCGTTGTATTCAGCGCACGTGACAAATACGCTTTGATTTGATTTGATCACACCCAAGAGGGCAACACACAGTAACACAGCCCAGAGGACAACACACTCCTCTATATGGGCAATATGCTAGCATTCACTACCATATAAATCAAATCAAATCAAATTTTATTTGTCACATACACATGGTTAGCAGATGTTAATGCGAGTGTAGCGAAATGCTTGTGCTTCTAGTTCCGACAATGCAGTAATAACCAACAAGTAATCTAACTAACAATTCCAAAACTACTGTCTTATACACAGTGTAAGGGGATAAAGAATATGTACATAAGGATATATGAATGAGTGCTGCGCCTTCTTCACGATGCTGTCTGTGTGAGTGGACCAATTCAGTTTGTCTGTGATGTGTATGCCGAGGAACTTAAAACTTGCTACCCTCTCCACTACTGTTCCATCGATGTGGATAGGGGGGTGTTCCCTCTGCTGTTTCCTGAAGTCCACAATCATCTCCTTAGTTTTGTTGACGTTGAGTGTGAGGTTATTTTCCTGACACCACACTCCGAGGGCCCTCACCTCCTCCCTGTAGGCAGTCTCGTCGTTGTTGGTAATCAAACCTATCACTGTTGTGTCGTCCGCAAACTTGATGATTGTGTTGGAGGCGTGCGTGGCCACGCAGTCGTGGGTGAACAGGGAGTACAGGAGAGGGCTCAGAACGCACCCTTGTGGGGCCCCAGTGTTGAGGATCAGCGGGGAGGAGATGTGGTTGCCTACCCTCACCACCTGGGGGCGGCCCGTCAGGAAGTCCAGTACCCAGTTGCACAGGGCGGGGTCGAGACCCAGGGTCTCGAGCTTGATGACGAGCTTGGAGGGTACTATGGTGTTGAATGCCGAGCTGTAGTCGATGAACAGCATTCTCACATAGGTATTCCTCTTGTCCAGATGGGTTAGGGCAGTGTGCAGTGTGGTTGAGATTGCATCGTCTGTGGACCTATTTGGGCGGTAAGCAAATTGGAGTGGGTCTAGGGTGTCAGGTAGGGTGGAGGTGATATGGTCCTTGACTAGTCTCTCAAAGCACTTCATGATGACGGATGTGAGTGCTACGGGCGGTAGTCGTTTAGCTCAGTTACCTTAGCTTTCTTGGGAACAGGAACAATGGTGGCCCTCTTGAAGCATGTGGGAACAGCAGACTGGTATAGGGATTGATTGAATATGTCCGTAAACACACCGGCCAGCTGGTCTGCGCATGCTCTGAGGGCGCGGCTGGGGATGCCGTCTGGGCCTGCAGCCTTGCGAGGGTTAACACGTTTAAATGTCTTACTCACCTCGGCTGCAGTTAAGGAGAGACCGCATGTTTTCGTTGCAGGCCGTGTCAGTGGCACTGTATTGTCCTCAAAGCGGGCAAAAAGTTATTTAGTCTGCCTGGGAGCAAGACATCCTGGTCCGTGAGTGGGCTGGATTTCTTCCTCTATATGGGCAATATGCTAACAGTCACTCCTCTAATATGGGCAATATGCCAACATTCACTCCTCTAATATGGGCAATATGCCAACATTCACTCCTCAATATGGGCAATATGCAAACATTCCCTACCCTCCTAGATAGACATTTTAAACTGTTTAAGTGGAAGGAAGGTTTGTCTCCTCCTTTTAACCACTGAATAAAGGAAGTCATGTAACATCTGAAACTAGAAACTAGCTACTCTGTTAAGGGATCTGCAATTCAATAACATGTGCTACTCTGTTAGGGGATCTGCAATTCAATAACATGTGCTACTCTGTTAGGGGATCTGCAATTCAATAACATCTGGCAACCTTATCTTTTGTAGAAGACATGGACCCAACTAATTTTAAAACTCCTTAAATTAATCCAAATAAGTATCTTTGTGTTTCACTATTTGTTTAGATTACTTAAATGCTATGTTATGCTTGTTAATTTAAGCATTTTATTTCACCTTTATTTAACCAGGTAGGCCAGTTGAGAACAAGTTCTCATTTACAACTGCGACCTGGCCAAGATAAAGCAAAGCAGTACAACACAAAGAACAACACAGAGTTACACATGGAATAAACAAACATACAGTCAATAACACAATAGAAAATAAAGTATTTATACAGTGTGTGCAAATGGCATGAGGAGGTATGGCAATATATAGGCCATAGTAGCAAAGTAATTACAATTTAGCAGATTAACACTGGAGTGATAGATGAGCAGATGACGATGAGCAGATGATGGTGTAGTGATACTGGTGTGCAAAAGAGCAGCAAAGTAAATAAAACCAATATGGGGATGAGGTAGGTAGATTGGGTAGGCTATTTAGAGATGGGCTATGTACAGCTGCAGCGATCTGTTAGCTGATGTTTAAAGCTAGGAGGGAGATATAAGTCTCCAATTCGTTCCAGTCATTGGCAGCAGAGAACTGGAAGGAAAGGAGGCCAAAGGAAGTGTTGGCTTTGGAGATGACCAGTGCGATAAACCTGCTGGAGCGCGTGCTCTAGGTGAGTGTTGTTATCGTGACCAGTGAGCTGAGACAAGGCGGCGCTTTACCTAGCAAAGATTTAGATGACCTGGGGCCAGTGGGTCTGGCGACGAATATGTAGCGCGGGCCAATTCGATTAGAGCATACAGGTCACAGTGGTGGGTGGTATATGAAGCTTTGGTGACAAAACGGATGGCACTGTGATAGACTGCATCCAATATGCTGAGTAGAGTGTTGGAAGCTATTTTGTAAAACACATCGCCGAAGTCGAGGATCGGTAGGATAGTCCGTTTTACTAGGGTATGTTTGGCGGTGTGAGTGAAGGAGGCTTTGTTGCGAAATAGAAAGTCGATTCCAGATTTCAATTTTGGATTGGAGATGTTTAATTTGAGTCTGGAAGGAGAGTTTACAGTCTTGCCAGACACCTAGGTATTTGTAGTTGTCCACATATTCTAGGTCAGAACCGTCCAGAGTAGTTGTGCTAGCCGGGCAGGCGGGGGCGGGCAGCGAACGGTTGAAAAGCATGCATTTAGTTTTACTTGCGTTTAAGAGCAGTTGGAGGCCACGGAAGGAGTGTTGTATGGCATTGAAGCTCATCAAGAGGTTAGGTAACACAGTGTCCAAAGAAGGGCCAGATGTATGCAGAATGGTGTCGTCTGCGTAGAGGTGGACCAGGGAATCACCCGCAGCAAGAGCGACATCATTGATATTTACAGAGAAAAGAGTCAGCCCGAGATTTGAACCCTGTGGCACCCCCATAGAGACTGCCAGAGGTCCGGTCACGAGGCCCTCCGATTTGACACACTGAACTCTGTCTGCAAAGTAGTTGGAGAACCAGGCAAGGCAGTTATTAGAAAACCGAGGCTACTGAGTCTGCCGATAAGAATATGGTGATTGACAGAGTCGAAAGCCTTGGCCAGGTCGATGAAGACGGCTGCACAGTACTGTCTTTTATTGATGGCGGTTATGATATCGTTTAGTACCTTGAGTGTGGCTGAGGTACACTTGTTACCAGCTCGGAAACCGGATTGGACAGCAGAGAAGGTACGGTGGGATTCGAAATGGTCAGTGATCTGTTTATTAACTTGGCTTTCGAAGACTTTAGAAAGGCAGGGCAGGATGGCTATAGGTCTGTAACAGTTTGGGTCTAGAGTGTCACCCACTTTGAAGAGGGGGATGACCGGGACAGTTTTCCAATCTTTAGGGATCTCTGACAATATAAAAGAGAGGTTGAACAGACTGATAATAGGGGTTTGCAACAATGGTGGCGGATAATTTTTTGAAAGAGAGGGTCCAGATTGCCTAGCCCAGCTGATTTGTACGGGTCCAGGTTTTGCAGCTCTTTCAGAACATCTGCTATCTGGATTTGGGTGAAGGAGAAGCTGGGGAGGCTTGGGCAAAGTAGCTGCGGGGGGTGCAGAACTGTTGGCTGGGGTTGGGGTAGCCAGGAGGAAAGCATGGCCAGCCGTAGAGATTTGGGGGGTGGGTTCGATGTGCTAGGGGACCAGTGTGTGTTTGGCTCTCTACCTGTTTGACTGTATTGTCTGTATAGTCTAGTGTTCCATTTAGGACGCAGCCTTAGTTTTCTATACCTCGGGAGCCATCAAAGTGGAGGGATCTAGTGTACTAGTTAGTATTCATGTTTGGTGTTATGAAATGTCTGGAAATATACTTTCATATATTAATGTGTATGTTTATGTGGAATATGGAACAGTTTACGAATTCAGTGAAAACATAATAAATACAACTTTCAAAAACAACAAAAAGAGAGTGAAGGTATCTTACTGTTCTTCCCCAGGACAGATCCCGGAGACGAGGCGTCCAACATGGATGCTGACAAACTGGAGGAGCTGTGACTGGGCTCATCCTGTTAATGAGGAGATACACATGACTGATGTAGGCATATACACCCCATTAGAAACACACTAACCTGCTGCTACAAATTGGATAGTAAGGAATGTGCAGTAGTTCTGGATGTGGGCTCGATGAAGGAACATATACACTTGTCTCTCTGTGAAAGTCAAGAGCTTCCTTGACCAGAAGACTCTTGGTCGACCAAGATTTGTTTTTAGTAGGGGACAGCCGTCATGCGTGGATAGAATGTGATTGTTTGTGTTATCCATACATCACAAATAAAAGCCTATTCTACAACAAGGAGTACAAGAAAGCTCTTTTTAAAATGTGATATTTTCCATATATAGACACATCCTATGCGTTTTAATCAAATCAACTATATTCACTGAGCTTGTCTGATGCTTTAAGCACACAGTTTGATGAAATAAATAAAAAAATAGCGAGTGACTGACTAGCACCCGCTGTCTCGCTCTCCTCCCTGCTACAGCGACCACCACAGAACATCAGTGTGTATAGTGCTGTCTCTCTATCCTCCCTGCTACAGCAACCACCATAGGACATCAGTGTGTATAGTGCTGTCTCTCTATCCTCCCTGCTACAGCAACCACCATAGGACATCAGTGTGTATAGTGCTGTCTCTCTATCCTCCCTGCTACAGCAACCACCATAGGACATCAGTGTGTATAGTGCTGTCTCTCTATCCTCCCTGCTACAGCAACCACCATAGGACATCAGTGTGTATAGTGCTGTCTCTCTCGCTCTCTCCTCCCTGCTACAGCGACCACCACAGAACATCAGTGTATAGTGCTGTCTCTCTCTCTCCTCCCTGCTACAGCAACCACCATAGGACATCAGTGTGTATAGTGCTGTCTCTCTCGCTCTCTCCTCCCTGCTACAGCGACCACCACAGAACATCAGTGTATAGTGCTGTCTCTCTCTCTCTCTGTCCGTGTTGCTGAAGCTGTAACATAATCACAGCCATTTCTGACTGAAAAGTATACTTATCGAAATCCCTAATTTGTTTTAAACCCTTGCTCTCTTTAAGTGGCACATTGCATACACATTACCAAAGACCCTATTCGCATGGGACTAGTATTACTAGAAATGTAGGTTATGTAATTATGTCACTATTCCATATTGCCTATGCCGCTCGGTCATCGCTCATCCATATATTTATAAACTCAGCAAAAAATAAAACATCCGCTCGCTGTCAACTGCGTTTATTTTCAGTAAACTTAACATGTGTAAATACATCGACACACTGGCCTTACTCAAAGCATGTCATTAGTCAATTTTGAAAAAAGCAAGGGGCCTAAACAGCTACCCTGGGGAATTCCTGTTTCTACCTGTATTATGTTTGAGAGTCTTCCATTAAAGAACACCCTCTGTGTTCTGTTAGGCATGTAACTCTTTATCCACATACGTTTTTCAAGCAGCAGACTATGATCGATAATGTCAAAAGCTGCACTGAAGTCTAACAAGACAGCCACCACAATTGTATCATCAATTTCTCTCAGTCAATCACCAGTCTCTTGTGTAATTGCTGTGCTTGTTGAATGTCCTTCCCTATATATGTGTGCATAAACTACTTCGGACTATAAAAAGGGAAACCCAGATGCGAGCTGCCCAGTGACGCAAGCCTACCAGACAAGCTAGATGCCTTTTATGCTCACGTTGAGGCAAGCAACACTGAAGCATGCATGAGAGCACCAGCTGTTCTGGACAACTGTGTGATAACACTCTCGGTAGCCAATGTGAGCAAGGCCTTTAAACAGGTCAACATTCACAAAGCCGCGGGGCGGGGCCAGATGGATTATCAGGATGTGTACTCAGAGCATGCGCAGACCAACTGGCAAGTGTCTTCAACCTCTCCCTGATCGAGTCTATAATACCTACACATTTTAAGCAAACCACCATAGTCCCTGTGCCCAAGGAAGTGAAGGTAACCTGCTTAAATGATTACCGCCCCGTAGCACTAGTGTTGGTAGCCATAAAGTCCTTTCAAAGGCTGGTCATGGCTCACAACATCATCCTCCCAGATACCACTCCAATTATCATACCACCCCAACAGGTCCACAGACTATGCTATCACCATCACACTTCCCTATCCCATCTGGACAAAAGGAATACTTATGTAAGAATGCTGTTCATTGACTACAGCTCAGCATTCAACACCATAGTGCCAGCAAAGCTCCTCACTAAGCTAAGGACCCTGGGACAAAACACCTCCCTCTGCAACTGGATCCTGCACCTCCTGACGGGCCGCCACCAGGTGGTAAGGGTAGGTAACAAGGCATTTGCCACGCTGATCCTCAACACGGGGGCTTTTGAATTGATTGTCTGTTATTTACCATGAAATAGCATTGTATCTGGCCAGAAGTTTACTAAGGGTTGGTAACAGGCTGATTGGTCGGCTATTTGAACTAGTGAAGGGGGCTTTACTATTCTTAGGTAGAGGAATGACACTTTCTAGTAGACTTAAATTGAAGATGTGGCAAATAGGAGTGGCAATATTGTCCACTATTATCTTACTGTAATTTTTAATCTAGATTGTCAAACCCCGGTGGCTTGTCATTAATAGACAACATTAACTTTTTTACCTCTTCCACAGTGACTTTACAGAGTTCAAAAGTGGTCTTTCATAATAAAAATATGTCATTTATATTAGTCTATGTTTGGGCCAAATCAAGGCTGGTCCAGACAGGACAGAATCTGAACCAAACATAAACGTCTATGATTGGTTCAGATCTGGTCCGGACCAAAAATCTATGTCCGTGGACGTTGAAGTCCAGGCCGGTCTGGACCGCACCAAATCTGAATTTTGACTGGTTCTAACAGCCTATTGACCAAACAATTGACTAAATGGGGTCAGCTCCACCACACACGTACATCAGACTCGGAGCTGTAGAGTTCAGCCAGCGTGGGTGCCTTCAGGAGCCTCTTCCTCTGACCAAGAGCCCCTCCCACCCCGTGCGCTGGTGGACAGGACAGGGCCAGGGTGCTGCTGGCGTGCTTTCTGAGGACATCCGGAGTGGACAGGTCTGTGGGAGGAGTCAGAGAGGACATCAGTCACAGGGTGACAATACTCATCAACATGGAATAACCCTAACTGAACAACACTACTCCAGGGATTCACTGGCTGCATGGCACCCTACTCCCTACATAGTACACTACTGTTGACAAGAGCACAGTCTAAAGTAGTGCAGTATATAGGGAGTAATGTGCCATTTGGGATGCAGACACTGAAAATTGGGCTGCTCAGCAACAACTGTTCAGCATGACAACTGGGTGTGTGTGTGTGGTGTTCAGTTACAGGACAAAGACAGGATAATATCTTCAGAACAAACGTTGAACAAGATAACCATTATGCACTTGGAGGGGATAAAGTTACATTTACAGTTTTGATAACGGCTATGTATTTTCCTCCTCGGTCTTCTGTCGACTCAACATGTCGACTCAACTGCACACTCAACATGTCGACTAGAAGGGAATTTTCAATGCATCCACTTCCATGAATAATCACACAACTTATAAAGACCAACACAGAAACACACCATCCCAACACACAGTAACACACCATCCCAACACACAGTAACACACCATCTGTGCTGGGATGGTGTGTTACTGAAAGTATGTATTGCCCAGCGACAGCCCTGAAACCTGGAGGATCTGGAGAAGGTCTGTATGGAGGAGTGGGCCAAAATCCCTGCTGCAGTGTGTGCAAACCTGGTCAAGAACTACAGGAAACGTATAATCTCTGTAATTGCAAACAAAGGTTTATGTACCAAATATAAGTTCTGCTTTTCTGATGTATCAAATACTTATTATGTCATGCAATAAAATGCTAATGAATTACTTAAAAATCATACAATATTATTTTCTGGATTTTTGTGTTAGACATCTACATGCTTTGTAAGTAGGAAAACCTGCAAAATCGGCAGTGTATCAAATACTTGTTCTCCCCACTGTATGTGGATACCCTTTCAAATGTGTGGATTTGGCTATTTCAGTCACGCCCGTTGCTGACAGGTGTATAAAATTGAGCACAAAGCCATGCAATCTCCATAGACAAAAATTGGCAGTAGACTGGCCTTACTGAAGAGCTCATCGACTTTCAAAGTGGCACCGTCATAGGATGCAAACTTCACAACAAGTCAGTTCGTCAAATGTGTGCCCTGCAAGAGCTACCCAGTCAACTGTAAGTGCAGGTATTGTGAAGTGGAAACGTCTAGGAGCAACAACGGCTCAGCCGCAAAGTGGTAGGCCACACAAGCTCACAGAACGGGACAACAGAGTGCTGAAACGCATAACAATCATCTGTCCTCAGTTGCAACACTCACTACCGAGTTCCATAAGGCCTCTAGAAGCAAATTCAGCACAATAATTGTTAGTCAGGAGCTTCACGAAATGGGTTTCCATGGCCGAGTAGCCGCACATAAGCCTAAGATCACCAGCGTTGGCTGGAGTGTTGTAAAGCTCGCCGCCATTATACACTGGAGCAACGGAAATATTTTTTTCTGGAGTGATGAATCCCGCTTCACCATCTGGCAGCCCGACGGACGAATCTGGGTCTGGCGGATGCCAGGAGAATGCCATCTGCCCCAATGCATAGTGCCAACTGTAAAGTTTGGTGGAGGAGGAATAATTGTCTGGGGCTGTTTTTCATGGTTTGGGCCCCTTAGTTCCAGTGAAGTGAAATGTTAATGCTACAGCATACAATGACATTCTAGACGATTCTGTGCTTCCAACATTGTGGCAACAGTTTGGGGAAGGCCCTTTTCCTGTTTCAGCATGACAATGCCACCGTGCAGAAAGCGAGGTACATATAGAAATGGTTTGTCGAGATTGGTGTGGAAGAACTTGACTAGCCTGCACAGATCCCTGACCTTAACCTCAATGAACACCTTTGGGATGAAATGGAACGCCGACTGCGAGCCAGGCCTAATTGCCAAACATCAGTGCCCGACCTCACTAATGCTCTTGTGACTGAATGGTCCCCGCAGCAACGTTCCAACATCTAGTGCAAAGCCTTCGCAGAAGAGTGGAGGCTGTTATAGCAGCAACGTTCCAACATCTAGTGCAAAGCCTTCCCAGAAGAGTGGAGGCTGTTATAGCAGCAACGTTCCAACATCTAGTGCAAAGCCTTCCCAGAAGAGTGGAGGCTATTATAGCAGCATAGCGGGGACCAACTCCATATTAATGCCCATGATTTTAGAATGAGATGTTGGGCAAGCAGGTGTCCACATACCTTTGGTCATGTAGTGTTCATTCACACTCATTCAAGTCCAACACTGTGTACATCCTCACACACACACCAACCCACCCCACCATTGTAGGCGATAAGTGGTAGAACAGTAATAATGCTTTACCTGAGCTGCGGTTCAGATCTTGAGGGGTGCTGATGCTTTTGACTGCTCCTATAGGAGGTAACATATCCTTCAATATGGTTCTGGCATCATCAACAACACAGTATTCCTCCCTATACATTCATGTACATACTACCTAAATTGGCCCGACCAACCAGTGCTCCCGAACATTGGCTAACAGTGCTATCTCCATTGTGTCCCACCACCCACCAACCCCTCTTTTTACGCTTCTGCTACTCTCTGTTCATCATATATGCATAGTCACTTTAACCATATCTAAATGTACATACTACCTCAATAAGCCTTACTAACAGGTGTTGCTACTCTTTTTTCAAATGTCTTTTTACTGTTGTTTTATTTATTTCTTTACTTACCTACACACACACACACACACACACACACACACACACACACACGCACACACACACGCGCACACACACGCGCACACACCTTTTTTGGCACCATTGGTTAGAGCCTGTAAGTAAAGCATTTCACAGGTTTACACCTGTTGTATTCGGCGCACGTGACAAATAAACTTTGATTTGATTTAATCATCAGTCTGTTGTCATGATGTTGCCCTGTTTGTGTGCTTTATGACCCCCATAAATACCTTTCCCCCTTTTCTCTCTCTACTCTACAGAATGGACTCTTGGAAAGTCCTTTGGTAACATAGAGAGAGTGTGGTAACATCAAAAGGTTGGTAATCCAACCAATTGAAAGTATCCGTTGGTACTTAAAGAATATGATGTCAGATCAGTTGTCGTCTGAGACGTTATATCTGATGATAGGACGACAAACTGTATCTTGGAAAGTCTACACATTCTTATTATGAGATTCACATGGAATTGTTGTGCAATTTAAAATGTTTAAATATGAAACTATTTGTGAAAAGATTAAATGTAACTTTAGTTTTTAAAAATGAGAGAATTGCTTTCAGAAGTACAATATGCTCAATTAGTGGCCACGCAAATAGGCATTGGTTGGAAATGATGAACCAACCCCTTTTCTACATTTCCATAAGAACCCCCGTGACCCAATTCACAGCGAACTAAGCCAACCTCAGCGTGAGCTCTGTTTGCGAATGGTTGAATGACTACAACCTAATAAAATTAACATTGTGTTCCCGATGACCTGAGGTCTGATGTCCATACGTTTAGAAGGGTGAATTTCAACGTAGAGGTGACGATTGCCACGCTGGAAGGATGAATGTGACTACACCAGCCAGAATATAGCATGAGCTTATAGTATGGCAACTTGGTATGAACTTTGATCTCTTATTCACTAAAGAAGTGATACATCCTAGACGTCAAGTTATCAGCAGCAGCTGTAAACATGTTGGAAAAGAAAAACAATAAGAAAGAAAGACAGGGTACAACAACGTATCCGTTCTACCACAAGACGACAGACTACAACGTATCCGCCCAGAAAAATTATTCGAAGGACAAGGGAGATCTCTGCTGGGCGCAGCTCAGAGTAAATATACAGTGGGGTAAAAAAGTATTTAGTCAGCCACCAATTGTGCAAGTTCTCCCACTTAAAAATATGAGAGAGGCCTGTAATTTTCATCATAGGTACATTTCAACTATGACAGACAAAATGAGGAAAAAAATCCAGAAAATCACATTGTAGGATTTTTAAATGAATTTATTTGCAAATTATGGTGGAAAATAAGTATTTGGTCACCTACAAACAAGCAAGATTTCTGGCTCTCACAGACCTGTAACTTCTTCTTTAAGAGGCTCCTCTGTCCTCCACTCGTTACCTGTATGAATGGCACCTGTTTGAACTTATTATCAGTATAAAAGACACCTGTCCACAACATCAAACAGTCACACTCCAAACTCCACTATGGCCAAGACCAAAGAGCTGTCAAAGGACACCAGAAAAAAAATTGTAGACCTCCACCAGGCTGGGAAGACTGAATCTGCAATAGGTAAGCAGCTTGCTTTGAAGAAATCAACTGTGGGAGCAATTATTAGGAAATGGAAGACATACAAGACCACTGATAATCTCCCTCGATCTGGGGCTCCACGCAAGATCTCACCCCGTGGGGTCAAAATGATCACAAGAACGGTGAGCAAAAATCCCAGAACCACACGGGGGTCGTAGTGAATGACCTGCAGAGAGCTGGGACCAAAGTAACAAAGCCTACCATCAGCAAGGGCATTGAAGATGAAACGTGGCTGGGTCTTTCAGCATGACAATGATCCCAAACACACCGCCCGGGCAACGAAGGAGTGGCTTCGTAAGAAGCATTTCAAGGTCCTGGAGTGGCCTAGCCAGTCTCCAGATCTTAACCCCATAGAAAATCTTTGGAGGGAGTTGAAAGTCCGTGTTGCCCAGCAACAGCCCCAAAACATCACTGCTCTAGAGATCTGCATTGAGGAATGGGCCAAAATACCAGCAACAGTGTGTGAAAACCTTGTGAAGACTTACAGAAAACGTTTGACCTCTGTCATTGCCAACAAAGGGTATATAACAAAGTATTGAGATAAACTTTTGTTATTGACCAAATAGTTATTTTCCACCATAATTTGCAAATAAATTCATTAAAAATCCTACAATGTGATTTTCTGGAGAAAAAAAATCTAATTTTGTCTGTCATAGTTGAAGTGTACCTATGATGAAAATTACAGGCCTCTCTCATATTTTTAAGTGGGAGAACTTGCACAATTGGTGGCTGACTAAATACTTTTTTGCCCCACTGTACATCTTGCATTTTCCTTTGCATAAGATTCTGTATTTACGGTAGCATGGCTTCTCAAGGTTTGATAGAGACCCAATCCCTTTGTCCCTCACTCTTCCCGCTCTTTCATTCAAACCCAACCCCCTTTCTTTGTGTAAACAGCCATCATATCAGTTTTCTTTTAAGACATAATTAGTAATCAATTCTGTGTATGTGTAATTCTGTGTGATTATTTAGATATTTAGGTATTTAGTAAATAAATAAATCTAATTTTGTATCGCTGATTAAATTTGTTAGCCAGGGTTTGTGATGATAACCAATCATTTTACGACATTCAGATAAGACTAAGGGACGATTAAATATCGACTGCTATTGATGTAAAAGATTACTAGGTCTTGAAGAGTTTATTCGGAAGACAACAGCTCTATAAACATTCTTCCGTGGTGACCCGACTTTCTCGTTAATGACACTTACATGATTAGTTTAAATCAGGTAATATTAATTACAGAGAATTGATTTAATAAAATAACATGTAATTTCATTTAATCCATAGTAAAGACATGACACTGTGTTACAGTCAGGACTTTAGACTGCTCCTATAGGAGGGAACTTCAATATGGTCCTGGCATCATCATCTTCAACATTGTATTCCTCCCTAATCATCAGTCTGTGTTACAGTCAGGTCAGCCAGTGAGCTCAATCAGCACCCGAAATGCAGTGAGAAGGCGGGGGGGGGGGGGGAGAACAGTGAAAAATAATGATTCCACTTGACACAACCATCACCCATAATCAGTAAAAGTGATTGGAGGGATTCAGACAGACACCATAGCAAAGGGAGAGGTGGTGAATGATGGCGCCAGAGGGGAGGGCTGACATCTTAGCGGCTCTTAACCAACCGTGCTATTTTGATAGTTTTTTCACGTTGTTCGTAACTTTTTTTTGTACATAATGTTGTTGCTACCGTCTCTTATGACGGCAGCAGCAACCAGACACGACTCCAACACCATCATTAAGTTTGTTGACGACACAACAGTGGTAGACCTGATCACCGACAATGATGAGACTGCCTATAGGGAGGTCAGAGATCTGACAGTGTGGTGCCATGACAACAACCTGTCCCTCAATGTGATCAAGACAAAAAGGAAATGATTGTGTACTACAGGAAAAGGAGGAGGATAGTGCACACCCCCTGTTCTCATCGACGGGGCTACAGTGGAGCAGGTTAAGAGCTTCAAGTTCCTTGGTGTCCACATCACCAACAAACTATTATTGTCCAAACACACCAAGACAGTTGTGAAGAGGGTACGACAAAACCTATCCCCCCTCAGGAGACTGAAAAGATTTGGCATGGGTCCTCAGATCCTCAAAAGGTTTTACAGCTGCACCATCGAGAGCATCCTGATGGGTTGCATCACTGCCTGGTACGGCTTCTAAACAGCTTCTACCCCCGAGCCATAAGACTCCTGAACATCTAATCAAATGGCTACCCAGACTATCTGCATTGCTTCCCCCCCCTGCTACTCTGTTCATTATCTATGCATAGTCACTTTAATAACTCCACCTACATATTATATCAATTACCTCGACACCGGTAACCCCTGCATAAAGCCCCGCTATTGTTATTTACTGCTGCACTTTAATCATTTGTTATTCTTATCTCTTACTTTTTTATTGGGAGGGGGGCCGAGTGGTCTGGGAGGGCGGGCCGAGTGGTCTGGGAGGGCGGGCCGAGTGGTCTGGGAGGGCGGGCCAGGGGTCTGGGAGGGCGGGCCGAGTGGTCTGGGAGGGCGGGCCGAGTGGTCTGGGAGGGCGGGCCGGCGGGCCGAGTGGTCTGGGAGGGCGGACCGAGTGGTCTGGGAGGGCGGGCGGACCGAGTGGTCTGGGAGGGCGGGCGGACCGAGTGGTCTGGGAGGGCGGGCGGACCGAGTGGTCTGGGAGGGCGGGCGGACCGAGTGGTCTGGGAGGGCGGGCGGACCGAGTGGTCTGGGAGGGCGGGCGGACCGAGTGGTCTGGGAGGGCGGGGGGGCCGAGTGGTCTGTGAGGGCGGGCGGGCCGAGTGGTCTGGGAGGGCGGGCGGGCCGAGTGGTCTGGGAGGGCGGGCGGGCCGAGTGGTCTGGGAGGGAGGGCGGGCCGAGTGGTCTGGGAGGGCGGGCGGGCCGAGTGGTCTGGGAGGGCGGGCGGGCCGAGTGGTCTGGGAGGGCGGGCGGGCCGAGTGGTCTGGGAGGGCGGACCGAGTGGTCTGGGAGGGCGGACCGAGTGGTCTGGGAGGGCGGACCGAATGGTCTGGGAGGGCGGGCGGACCGAGTGGTCTGGGAGGGCGGGCGGGCCGAGTGGTCTGGGAGGGCGGGCGGGCCGAGTGGTCTGGGAGGGCGGGCGGGCCGAGTGGTCTGGGAGGGCGGGCGGGCCGAGTGGTCTGGGAGGGCGGGCGGGCCGAGTGGTCTGGGAGGGCGGGCGGGCGGGCCGAGTGGTCTGGGAGGGCGGACCGAGTGGTCTGGGAGGGCGGACCGAGTGGTCTGGGAGGGCGGGCGAGCCGAGTGGTCTGGGCGGGCGGGCCGAGTGGTCTGGGCGGGCGGGCCGAGTGGTCTGGGCGGGCGGGCCGAGTGGTCTGGGCGGGCGGGCCGAGTGGTCTGGGCGGGCGGGCCGAGTGGTCTGGGCGGGCGGGCGGGCGGAGTGGTCTGGGCGGGCGGGCCGAGTGTGGTCTGGGCGGGCGGGCCGAGTGGTCTGGGCGGGCGGGCCGAGTGGTCTGGGCGGGCGGACCGAGTGGCCTTGGAGGGCGGACCGAGTGGCCTGGGAGGGCGGACCGAGTGGCCTGGGAGGGCGGACAGAGTGGTCTGGGAGGGCGGACAGAGTGGTCTGGGAGGGCGGGCAGAGTGGTCTGGGAGGGCGGGCAGAGTGGTCTGGGAGGGCGGGCAGAGTGGTCTGGGAGGGCGGGCAGAGTGGTCTGGGAGGGCGGACCAAGTGGTCTGGGAGGGCGGACAGAGTGGTCTGGGAGGGCGGGCAGAGTGGTCTGGGAGGGCGGGCAGAGTGGTCTGGGAGGGTGGGCAGAGTGGTCTGGGAGGGCGGGCAGAGTGGTCTGGGAGGGCGGGCAGAGTGGTCTGGGAGGGCGGGCAGAGTGGTCTGGGAGGAAATATATATAAAACACAGGAAAATCACATTTTCAACTACATTGGATCTTTAATACCTCAGACGGAAAACCAATTTGTAAATAATCTAGACATCCATGTCATTAAAGGTATGTCTGCAGTAAAACCACAGTTCCCTGAGGTACTTCACTAATTACACAACAACCCAACAGAATCCAGAAACCAAACATCCAGAATTACCCCTAACAATGGCTGCCCTGTGAGCTGTACAGTATGCCGTCACAAACATTGATCCTCTTAAGGATTTAAATGTATCTGAGTATTAGCGGATAAGAACGTCAAGCTTATTTTCACAACATACGCCGACGGTTGATTGAACTCTAAACGACTCAATTTACAACTCGAGGAAGACTAATTTTAAAGAATATCAGCAAAGAGAAGTGCCTGCTGCTAAGATGAAAACAAACCATATGAATAACTAAATAACTTTACGTCAACGCTAAAAACAAAATGTTTTACATTTTTCAGTCATTTAGCAGACACTCTCAACCAGAGATTTACAATTTGTGCATTCATTTTCATCTATATTAACACTGCAATTCCAAGTATTTGATTGAATAGTTATGCAACTGTTATATTTACAAATGTTTATTTTTAATACATTTGCTAAAATATCCAAAAGCCTGTTTTTGCTTTGTCATTATGGGGGTATTGTGTGTAGATTGATGAGATCTTTAATTTTTTATTTTAAATCAACTTTAGAATAAGGCTGTAAAGTAACAAAAATGTAGAAAAAGTTAAGGGGTCTGAATACTTTCCTACGGCACTGTATCTGTGCATCAACATGTGACTGTGAATTGGAGATACTGTATGCAAGGTGTTACCCTTTGAGTAAACGCATTCTCTGTGTGTGTGTGTGTGTGTGTGTGTCCTGCTCACCCAGGTGATTACGCCGGGTCATGTCAGGTGATACAGGCCGTAGCTTCCTCTCCTGTTTGATGCCCTCGAGGAGGCGCTCATGGAGACTTTGCGGCCGCGCAGGGTGGGGCTTCAGCTTCCTGGCAGCAACCTGACAGAGAGATAATGAATTATCAGGAGAGATCATCAACACCAGTGAAACACGTACTGAAGCAGCTCCCGTTCAATCCAATACAACTGGATTCATCCCCTTAGGGGCAAGAAGGTGTCACAGTAAGGGCACTAATTACGGTTTAGTGTGTATTGCTCAGTGCTAGCAATAGGGAGCTGACAGACACATGCCACCATCTCAATTCATCCTCCTCATTATCACCATCAAGTCTGTCGTAGCACAGCAGTACTCACAGGGTTGAGAGGTGGTCAGAGACTAGGTCAGAACCCACAGGGTTGAGAGGTGGTCAGAGACTAGGTCAGTACTCACAGGGTTGAGAGGTGGTCAGAGACTAGGTCAGTACTCCCAGGGTTGAGAGGTGGTCAGAGACTAGGTCAGTACTCACAGGGTTGAGAGGTGGTCAGAGACTAGGTCAGTACTCCCAGGGTTGAGAGGTGGTCAGAGACTAGGTCAGTACTCACAGGGTTGAGAGGTGGTCAGAGACAAGGTCAGTACTCACAGGGTTGAGGGGTGGTCAGAGACTAGGTCAGTACTCACAGGGTTGAGAGGTGGTCAGTACTCACAGGGTTGAGAGGTGGTCAGAGACTAGGTCAGTACTCCCAGGGTTGAGGGGTGGTCAGAGACTAGGTCAGTACTCACAGGGTTGAGAGTGGTCAGAGACTAGGTCAGTACTCACAGGGTTGAGAGGTGGTCAGAGACTAGGTCAGTACTCACAGGGTTGAGAGGTGGTCAGAGACTAGGTCAGTACTCACAGGGTTGAGAGGTGGTCAGAGACTAGGTCAGTACTCACAGGGTTGAGAGGTGGTCAGAGACTAGGTCAGTACTCACAGGGTTGAGAGGTGGTCAGAGACTAGGTCAGTACTCACAGGGTTGAGAGGTGGTCAGAGACTAGGTCAGTACTCCCAGGGTTGAGAGGTGGTCAGAGACTAGGTCAGTACTCACAGGGTTGAGAGGTGGTCAGAGACTAGGTCAGTACTCACAGGGTTGAGAGGTGGTCAGAGACTAGGTCAGTACTCACAGGGTTGAGAGGTGGTCAGAGACTAGGTCAGTACTCACAGGGTTGAGAGGTGGTCAGTACTCACAGGGTTGAGAGGTGGTCAGAGACTAGGTCAGTACTCACAGGGTTGAGAGGTGGTCAGTACTCACAGGGTTGAGAGGTGGTCAGAGACTAGGTCAGTACTCCCAGGGTTGAGGGGTGGTCAGAGACTAGGTCAGTACTCACAGGGTTGAGAGGTGATCAGAGACTAGGTCAGAACTCACAGGGTTGAGAGGTGGTCAGAGACTAGGTCAGTACTCACAGGGTTGAGAGGTGGTCAGAGACTAGGTCAGTACTCACAGGGTTGAGAGGTGGTCAGAGACTAGGTCAGTACTCACAGGGTTGAGAGGTGGTCAGAGACTAGGTCAGTACTCACAGGGTTGAGAGGTGGTCAGAGACTGGGTCAGTACTCACAGGGTTGAGAGGTGGTCTGGAGCGGATGAAGTCCAGGATGACCTCATGAGCGCTCTTCTTTAACCTGGGAGGGATGTCCCCATTCAGCTGGAGTAACAACACATAGGAACAGGAAAGGTAGTGAGTACACACACACACACACACAGATAGTGAGTACACATACACTACCGTTCAAAAGTTTGGGGTCACTTTGAAATGTCCATGTTTTGGAAAGAAAAGCACCTTTTTTGTCCAGTAAAATAACATCAAATTGATCAGAAATACAGTGTAGACATTGTTAATGTTGTAAATGACCATTGTAGCTGGAAATGGCTGATTTTTAATGGAATATCTACATAGGCGCACAGAGGGCCATTATCAGCAACCATCACTCCTGTGTTCCAATGGCACGTTGTGTTAGCTAATTAATCCAAGCTTATCATTTTAAAAGGCTAATTGATCATTAGAAAAACCTTTTGCAATTGTGTTTGCACAGCTAAAAACTGTTGTCCTGATTAAAGAAGCAATGAAACTGGAGTATCTGGAGCAACAGCGTTTGCGGGTTCGATTACAGCCTCAAAATGGCCAGAAACAAAGACTTTCTTCTGAAACTCGTCAGTCTGTTCTTGTTCTGAGAAATGAAGGCTATTCCATGTGATAAATTGGCAAGAAACTGAACATCTCCTACAACGCTGTGTACTACTCCCTTCACAGAACAGCGCAAACTGTCTCTAACCAGAATAGAAAGAGGAGTGGGAGGCCCCGGTGCACAACTGAACAAGAGGACAAGTACTTTAGAGTGTCTAGTTTGAGAAACAGACGCCTCACAAGTCCTCAACTGGCAGCTTCATTAAATAGTACCCGCAAAACACCAGTCTCAACGTCAACAGTGAAGAGGCGACTCCCGGATGCTGGCCTTCTAGGCAGAGTTGCAAAGAATATCCCGGAGTCGCCTCTTCACTGTTGTTCACTGTTAACCAAGGCAAGGTGACTGGGAATATGGCCGAATACAAACAGTGTAGTTATTCCATCCGTAAGGCAATAAAACAGGCTAAACATCAGTACTGAGACAAAGTGGAGCTGCAATTCAACGGCTCAGACACGCGACATATGTGGCAAGGGTCTATAGACAATCACAGACTGCAAAAGGAAAACCAGAAGCGTTACGGACACCGAAGCCTTGTTTTCAGACAAGCTAAACACCTTCTTCACCCGCTTTGAGGATAACGCAGTGCCACTGACGCGGCCCGCTACCAAGGACCGTGGGCTCTCCTTCCCCGTGGCCGATATGAGTAAGACATTTAAGCGTGCTATCCCTCGCAAGGCTGCCGGCACAGAGCATGTGCAGACCAGCTGGCTGTTGTGTTTACGGAAATATTCAATCTTTCCCTATCCCAGTCTGCTTTCCCCACTTGCTTCAAGATGGCCACCATTGTTCCTGTACCCAACAAAGCAAAGGTATCTGAACTAAATGACTATTGCCCCATAGCACTCACTTCTGTCATCATGAAGTTCTTTGAGAGACTAGTCAAGGATCATATCACCTCCACCCTACCTGATACCCTAGACCTACTCCAATTTGCTTACCACCCCAATAGGGCCACAGACGATGCACTCACCACCGCACTGCCCTATCCCATCTGGACAAGAGGAATACCTATGCAAGAATGCTGTTCATTGACTATAGCTCAACATTTAACACCATAGTACCCTCCAAGCTCATCATTAAGCTCAGGGCCCTGGGTCTGAACACCACCCTGTGCAACTGGGTCCTGGACTTCATGACAGGCCGCCCCCAGGTGGGGAAGGTAGGAAACAACATCTCCACTTCGCTGAAACTCAACACTGGGGCCCCACAAGGGTGCGGTGTTTGCAGATGACAACAGCAGTAGGCCTGATGACCAATAATGACGAGACAGCCTTTTTTCCCCTTTTTTTTCACCTTTATTTAACCAGGTAGGCTAGTTGAGAACAAGTTCTCCTTTGCAACTGCGACCTGGCCAAGATAAAGCATAGCAGTGTGAACAGACAACACAGAGTTACACATGGAGTAAACAATTAACAAGTCAATAACACAGTAGAAAACAAAGGGGGGAGTCTATATACAATGTGTGCAAAAGGCATGAGGAGGTAGGCGAATAATTACAATTTTGCAGATTAACACTGGAGTGATAAATGATCAGATGGTCATGTACAGGTGGAGATATTGGTGTGCAAAAGAGCAGAAAAGTAAAGAAATAAAAACAGTATGGGGATGAGGTAGGTAAAAATGAGTGGGCTATTTACCGATAGACTATGTACAGCTGCAGCGATCGGTTAGCTGCTCAGATAGCAGATGTTTGAAGTTGGTGAGGGAGATTTTGTGATTTTTGCAATTCGTTCCAGTCACAGGCAGCAGAGAACTGGAACGAAAGGCAGCCAAATGAGGTGTTGGCTTTAGGGATGATCAGTGAGATACACCTGCTGGAGCGCGTGCTACGGATGGGTGTTGCCATCGTGACCAGTGAACTGAGATAAGGCGGAGCTTTACCTAGCATGGACTTGTAGATGACCTGGAGCCAGTGGGTCTGGCGATGAATATGTAGCGAGGGCCAGCCGACTAAAGCATACAAGTCGCAGTGGTGGGTGGTATAAGGTGCTTTAGTGACAAAACGGATGGCACTGTGATAAACTGCATCCAGTTTGCTGAGTAGAGTGTTGGAAGCAATTTTGTAGATGACATCGCCGAAGTCGAGGATCGGTAGGATAGTCAGTTTTACCAGGGTAAGTTTGGCGGCGTGAGTGAAGGAGGCTTTGTTGCGGAATAGAAAGCCGACTCTTGATTTGATTTTCGATTGGAGATGTTTGATAGGAGTCTGGAAGGAGAGTTTCAAGTCTAGCCAGACACCTAGGTACTTATAGATGTCCACATATTCAAGGTCGGAACCATCCAGGGTGGTTTGTTGACTTGGCTTTCGAAGACCTTAGATAGGCAGGGCAGGATGGATATAGGTCTGTAACAGTTTGGGTCCAGGGTGTCTCCCCCTTTGAAGAGGGGGATGACTGCGGCAGCTTTCCAATCTTTGGGGATCTCAGACGATATGAAAGAGAGGTTGAACGAGGTTGAAAGAGAGGTAATAGGGGTTGCGACAATGGCGGCGGATAGTTTCAGAAATAGAGGGTCCAGATTGTCAAGCCCAGCTGATTTGTACGGGTCCAGGTTTTGCAGCTCTTTCAGAACATCTGCTATCTGGATTTGGGTAAAGGAGAACCTGGAGAGGCTTGGGCGAGTAGCTGCGGGGGAGCGGAGCTGTTGGCCGAGGTTGGAGTAGCCAGGCGGAAGGCATGGCCAGCCGTTGAGAAATGCTTGTTGAAGTTTTCGATAATCATGGATTTATCGGTGGTGACCGTGTTACCTAGCCTCAGTGCAGTGGGCAGCTGGGAGGAGGTACTCTTGTTCTCCATGGACTTCACAGTGTCCCAGAACTTTTTGGAGTTGGAGCTACAGGATGCAAACTTCTGCCTGAAGAAGCTGGCCTTAGCTTTCCTGACTGACTGCGTGTATTGGTTCCTGACTTCCCTGAACAGTTGCATATCGCGGGGACTATTCGATGCTATTGCAATCCGCCACAGGATGTTTTTGTGCTGGTCGAGGGCAGTCAGGTCTGGAGTGAACCAAGGGCTATATCTGTTCTTAGTTCTGCATTTTTTGAACGGAGCATGCTTATCTAAAATGGTGAGGAAGTTACTTTTAAAGAATGACCAGGCATCCTCAACTGACGGGATGAGGTCAATGTCCTTCCAGGATACCCGGGCCAGGTCGATTAGAACGGCCTGCTCACAGAAGTGTTTTAGGGAGCGTTTGACAGTGATGAGGGGTGGTCGTTTGACTGCGGCTCCGTAGCGGATACAGGCAATGAGGCAGTGATCGCTGAGATCCTGGTTGAAGACAGCGGAGGTGTATTTGTAGGGCCAGTTGGGCAGGATGACGTCTATGAGGGTGCCCTTGTTTACAGATTTAGGGTTGTACCTGGTGGGTTCCTTGATGATTTGTGTGAGATTGAGGGCATCTAGCTTAGATTGTAGGACTGCCGGGGTGTTAAGCATATCCCAGTTTAGGTCACCTAACAGAACAAACTCTGAAGCTAGATGGGGGGCGATCAATTCACAAATGGTGTCCAGGGCACAACTGGGAGCTGAGGGGGGTCGGTAGCAGGCGGCAACAGTGAGAGACTTATTTCTGGAGAGAGTAATTTTCAAAATGAGTAGTTCAAACTGTTTGGGTATGGACCTGGAATGTATGACATTACTTTGCAGGCTATCTCTGCAGTAGACTGCAACTCCTCCCCCTTTGGAAGTTCTATCTTGACGGAAAATGTTATAGTTGGGTATGGAAATCTCAGATTTTTTGGTGGCCTTCCTGAGCCAGGATTCAGACACGGCAAGGACATCAGGGTTAGCAGAGTGTGCTAAAGAAGTGAGTAAAACAAACTTAGGGAGGAGGCTTCTGATGTTGACATGCATGAAACCAAGGCTTTTTCGATCACAGAAGTCAACAAATGAGGGTGCCTGGGGACATGCAGGGCCTGGGTTTACCTCCACATCACCCGCGGAACAGAGGAGGAGTAGAATGAGGGTGTGGCTAAAGGCTATCAAAACTGGTCGCCTAGAGCGTTGGGGGACAGAATAAAAGGAGCAGATTTCTGGGCATGGTAGAATATATTCAGGGCATAATGCGCAGACAGGGGTATGGTGGGGTGCAGGTACAGCGGAGGTAAGCCCAGGCACTGGGTGATGATGAGAGAGGTTGTATCACTGGACATGCTGGTTGTAATGGGTGAGGTCACCGCATGTGTGGGAGGTGGGACAAAGGAGGTATCAGGGGTATGAAGAGTGGAACTAGGGGCTCCATTGTAAACTAAAACAATGATAACTAACCTGAACAACAGTATACAAGGCATATTGACATTTGAGAGAGACATACAGCGAGGCATACAGTAATCACAGGTGTTGAATTGGGAGAGCTAGCTAAGACAGTAGCTAAAACAGTAGGTGAGACAACAACAGCTAATCAGCTAGCACAACAACAGCAGGTAAAATGGCGTTGACTAGGCAGGGAGGGTCGGATTAACTACACACAGAGCCTGAGTGCGGCTGGGACCGACAGATAAAACATAAATGGACAGTCCAGCATGCATCAGCTATGTAGCCAAGTGATCAGTGTCCAGGGGGCAGCGGTGGATGGGGCAGGGAAGCTAGACTGGCGAGTATTATCCAGGTTAAAAAAACTGGCTGGCTGTGCAGAAGGTAAAAGGTAAAAGCCGCTAGCAGTGGCTAACAATGACTAAATAGCTTGTAGCTAGTTAGCTGGTTAGCTTCTGGAGGTTCTTGAGTGTGTTCTAAAAATTAAAAATAATAGCGATTCCGTATCACATTGGGTGAGGCAGGTTACCGGAAGGTATAAACGAATTAAAAATCGAAAAGAGATTGAAAGTAAATATGGGTCCAGTGAGTGGTTGGGGACGCGGCGATTCAGACGGTTAGCAGGCCTGTGCTAACAAGCTAACAGTTAGTAGGCCGGGGCTAAACAAGGTAGCCTACAGGGAGATGTTGAGGGCCCTGGGAGTGTGGTGCCAGGAAAATAACCTTCACTAGCCGGCTTCTACCCGGTTATGCAACCCTGCACCTTAGAGGTTGCTGCCCCATAAAAATAGACTTGGAAGCACTGGCCACCTTGATAAGATTTAAATAATGTTTACATACTGCTTTACTCATCTCATATGTGTATACTGTATTCTATTCTACTGTATTTTAGTCAACGCAACTCTGACATTACTCAATCTAATACTTATTTCTTAATTCCATTCTTTTACTTTTAGATGTGTGTTTTGTTGTGAATCGTTTTTACATTCTACTGCACTGTTGGAGTTAGGAACACAAGCATTTTGCTACTCCTGCAATAACATCTGCTAAATATGTGCATGTGACTAATAAAATTTGATTTGATTTTAACAGAGTGAAAAGAAGGAATACTGGACAAAACATCCTGTTCGCAATAAGGCACTGGAGTGAAACTGCAAAAAAAATTGGCAAAGAAATGTACTTTCTGTCCTGAATACAAAGCGTTATGTTTTGGGAAAATCAATCACATCACTGAGTACCACTATTCCTCACATCACTGAGTACCACTATCCACTTTCAAGCAAGGACTAGAGTTTTTTTTTTTTATAAAAAGAAACAGAATTAAAGCCAAGCACAGGCAACATCCTAGAGGAAAACCTGGTTCAGTCTACTTTCCAACAAACACTGGGAGATAAATTCCCCGTTCATCAGGACAATAACATAAAACACAAGGCCAACTCTACACTGGAGTCGCTTATCAAGACAACATTGAATGTTACTGAGTGGCCGAGTTACAGTTTTTACTTAGTTCTGCTTGAAAATCTATGGCACCTTTGGCAGCGATTACAGCAGTGAGTCTTTCTGGGTGAGTCTAAGAACTTTGCACACCCAGATTGAACAACATTTCCACTTCGGTCGCCAGCTGTACGGTGTTTCCTCCGACACATTGGTGCGGCTGGCTTCTGGGTTAAGCGAGCAGTGTGTCAAGAATCAGTGCGGCTTGGCAGGGTCATGTTTCAGAGGACGCATGGCTCCCGACCGTCGCCTCTCCCGAGTCCGTACGGGAGTTGCAAAGATAGGACAAGACTAACTACAATTGGATATCATGAAATTGGGAAGAAAAAGGGGTAAAAGAATAACCAAATTTAAAATAAGAAATCTACACTGCAGTCTGAGGTATCTCAGATACATCAGGGGTGTATTCATTAGTGCACAACATAGTAAAACATCTTGCAAAAAAAAAGGTTTTATTGGACAGATTCATGCAGGTCCCTCCCCGTTTGCCTCCTAGTGAATAACATCAGATGCTATTGGAGTTCAGCATCACCCATCCTCACCGGGGCCTCCCTCTCCACGATTTAAAACAAGGACGGCCAACCACCGCTCCCCCCCCCCCATCATCCTCACTGGGCCCTCCCTCACCACGATTTAAAACAAGGATGGCCAACCACCGCTTTCCCCCATCCTCACTGGGCCTAGCCCTCCCTCACCACGACTTCAAACAAAGATGGCCAACCCCCCATCATCCTCACTGGGCCCTTCCTCATCACGACTTAAAACAAAGATGGCCAACCACCGCTTTCCCCCATCCTCACTGGGCCTAGCCCTCCTCACCACGATTTAAAACAAAGATGGCCAACCACCACTCCCCCATCATCCTCACTGGGCCCTCCTCACCACGATTTAAAACAAAGATGGCCAACCACCACTCCCCCATCATCCTCACTGGGCCCCCTCCCTCACCACGACTTCAAACAAAGATGGCCAACCCCCTCCCCCCATCATCCTCACTGGGCCCTCCCTCACCACGACTTCAAACAAAGATGGCCAACCACCACTCCCCCCATCCTCAAACACAGCTGATTAAACTTATTGCATTCTAAACTGAAGATCATGATTAGTTGATTATTGAAGTCAGGCATGTTAGTGTGCAACCAATCAGGCCCCAGAGAAGTGGAGTTGCCCATCCCTGACCTAAAACATGAACATCTACCCCTTCCTTAAGATGATATTCTTCATGTTTAAGTCCCTCACCATGACGTTCCGTAGTTTGTATCGTTTGAAGCGGATGTCATCCATCAGCATCTCATAAGGTGTGAGCTGGAACTCTACAGGTAGAGGGCTGTACTGTCTCTCCTGGACCTTCTTCAGCTTGACCCCCTAACAAACCCATCACCTGCATCCAGAACTTAGCCTGAGGGACACCAGATGAAAGCAGCGTTGTGGCGGTCATGACATTTTGTTAGCCGGTTATTGTCATGCAAAACGGTCCAGTTTTGTCGGCTACTTGGGTTTTATGGAGGAGCTTAATATGAGCATCTGAGAAATAAATAACACTTATTTAACTCCACACATCAACCGCTGTTTGAGGAGCTCTCGCTGCACGACAGGTGATATTCCAACCAGTACTCTGTATGCCATGGACTCTCCAACCCTCTTCCTGCAGATACCTGGAACTCTATAGGCCATGGGCTCTCCAACCCTCTTCCTGCAGATACCTTCTGTATGCCATGGACTTCAACCCTCTTCCTGCAGATACCCAGAACTCTGTATGCCATGGGCTCTCCAACCCTCTTCCCACAGATACCCAGTACTCTGTATACCATGAGGCTCTCCAACCCTCTTCCTGAGATACCCAGTACTCTGTTATGGGCTCTCCAACCCATTTCCTGCAGATACCCAGTACTCTGTATGCCAAACGGCTCCAGTCTTCCTGCAGATACCCAGTACTTTATGGAGGGCTCTCCAACCCTCTTCCTGCAGATAAAGTACACTGTATGCCACTCCACACATCAACCCTCTTCCTGCAGATACCCAGTACTCTGTATACCATGTGAACCCTCTTCCTGCAGATACCAGTACTCTGTATGCCATGGACTCTCCAACCCTCTTCCTGCAGATACCCAGTACTCTGTATGCCATGGGCTCTCCAACCCTCTTCCTGCAGATACCCAGTACTCTGTATGCCATGGGCTCTCCAACCCTCTTCCTGCAGATACCCAGTACTCTGTATACCATGGGCTCTCCAACCCTCTTCCTGCAGATACCCAGTACTCTGTATGCCATGGGCTCTCCAACCCTCTTCCTGCAGATACCCAGTACTCTGTATGCCATGGGCTCTCCAACCCTCTTCCTGCAGATACCCAGTACTCTGTATACCATGGGCTCTCCAACCCTCTTCCTGCAGATACCCAGTGCTTCATTTGGGAAAGAAAATGAAATCTGTTCGGGAACATCGATAGTAACATATTTTGGCAATGAAACTTATTTCACTAAACTGTTGACAACCCGTCTGCATGCTAGAGAAAAGAATAAAGGAGAGAGAATTATTCACCTTGTGATGTTCTTTTCGTTGAGTTATCAAAATAAAGAAAGTCGCACACTTATGTGTAATCTCTAGAGGTCGACCTCTAATAATCTCCCAGCAATGTAATGGCTATTGAAAGCATTGAAACATCCACAACAACACTGTTTCAACCTGCTGTTGAACTTCAAATGTATTATCACAGTGAGGTGCGTTTTAAAAGAAGATAAGTGTTTGATGTCAGAGTGGTTAAAGAGACAATAGAGCCCTGAGTACCAGGCCATTAGAACCTGATGGAGGGACAATAGAGCCCTGAGTACCAGGCCATTAGAACCTGATGGAGGGACAATAGAGCCCTGAGTACCAGGCCATTAGAACCTGATGGAGGGACAATAGAGCCCTGAGTACCAGGCCATTTCTTTTTTTCACCTTTATTTAACCAGGTAGGCTAGTTGAGAACAAGTTCTCATTTGCAACTGCAAAGTAGCCATTAGGACCTGATGGAGGGACAATAGAGCCCTGAGTACCAGGCCATTAGAAATGAAATAGCCATGGCAGGTCCTAATTCCAGTTCATTCAGAAACTAAACCAAATCACAATTCCACATTTTCTTCATTGAAGATAATTGGAATTGAACCTTCAGTGTACTTCCTGAATTGAAACAGACCCCAACCCCGGATAATAGCATCAACATTGAGAGGGTATTAACCCTCTAGGAGTCTAAACCAGGGCGGGGAGGGGGGGTTCTAAACTGACATAGTGAATTGTTTTCAGATGGTTATACCAAGGATCATTTATCTATTGGATTTGGAATTTTAGGACCCATTTAGGTATATAAAAAAAGCATATAAACGCTTGTACTACTATACACCACAGCAACACATTGAATAACACGTTCATAAATGGCAGAAAATAGCAAATCACAAGAAACAAGGTTAAAGTGTCTGTCCTAGGACCCCTTAGCTATAAAGAAAAATATTTAAACAATTATTGGATGAAACATTGAATTTGGCATTACTGCTATTAGCCAATAGAAATGCATTGAATAACAGATTCACCACATGGAACAGAGAGTCAATGGGAAGTTTGTTTTGAAGCGTCTGTCCTATATCTGAGAGACAAAAAAAAAGATCAGGAAACATACCATTTATTTATTTATATACAGTTCCAGACAAAAGTTGTAGAACTCATTCAAGGGGTTTTCTTTATGTTTTACTAGATACTAGTGAAGACATCAAAACTATTAAATAACTCATATGGAATCATGTTGTAACAAAAGAAAGTGTTAAACAAATCTAAATATAGTTTATATTATTTGAGATTCTTCAAAGTAGCCACCTTGATGACAGCTTTGCACACTCTTGGCATTCTCTCAACCAGTTTCATGAGGTAGTCACCTGGAATGCATTTCAATTAACAGCTGTGCCTTAACTTCATTTGTGGAATTTCTTTCCTCCTTAATGCATTTGAGCCAATCAGTTGTGTTGTGACAGGGTAGGGGTGGTATACAGAAGATAACCCTGTTTGGTAAAAGACCAAATCCATATTATGGCAAGAACAGCTCAAATAAGCAAAGAGAAACGACAGTTCATCATTACTTTAAGACATAAGTCAGTCAATGCGGAAAATTAATTACTTTTAAAGTTTCTTCAAGTGCAGTCGCAAAAAAACATCAAGCGCTGATGATGAAACTGGCTCTAATGAGGACCGCCACAGGAAAGGAAGACCCAGAGTTACCTCTGCTGGAGAGGATAAGTTCATTAGTTACCAGCCTCAGAAATTGCAGCGCAATAATTGCTTCAGAGTTCAAGTAACAGACACATCTCAACATCCACTGTTCAGAGAAGACTGCGTGAATCAGGCCTTCATGGTCAAATTGCTGCAAAGAAAACACGACTAAAAGGACACCAATAAGAACAAGAGACTTGCTTGGTCCAAGAAACATGAGCAATGGACATTAGACTGGTGGAAATCTGTCCAAATTTGGACTCTAGACCAAAGGACAGATTTTCACCAGTCTAATAAATACTCTCCTATGGGAAGGGCTACCTGCTTCAGCACTTGGTTGTCTCATTCTGTGAGCTTGTGTGGCCTACCACTCGGTTGTCTCATTCTGTGAGCTTGTGTGGCCTACCACTCGGCGGTCCCATTCTGTGAGCTTGTGTGGCCTACCACTTCGCGCCTGAGCCGTAGTTGGTCCTAGAGGTTTCCACTTCACAATAACAGCACTTACAGTTGACCAGGGCAGAAATGTTACAAACTGACAATGCTGGAAAGGTGGCATCCTATGTCTTTGCTACCTTGAAAGTCACTGAGCTCTTCAGTAAGGCCATTCTACTGTCAATGCTTGTCTATGGCTGTGTGCTCAATTTTAAACACCTGTCAGCCACAGGCGTGGCTGAAATAGCAGAATCCACCATTTTGAAGGGGTGTCCACATAGTTTTGGACATGTAGTGTACTGTGTTAAGAGATATGAGAGAGGATTGTGGATCGCTCTCCGCGGTGTCCTCAGAAAAATAATGTTTCCGGGTTAAGGAAACAGGGTAGGGTAGCCTAGTGGTTAGAGCGTTGGACTAGTAACCGGAAGGTTGCAAGTTCAAACCACCGAGCTGACAAGGTACAAATCTGTCGTTCTGCCCCTGAACAGGCAGTTAACCCACTGTTCCTAGGCCGTCATTGAAAATAAGAATTTGTTCCTAACTGACTTGCCTCGTTAAATAAAGGTTAAAAAAAAAAGAAGCAAAAAAGGGATACAGTACTTTCAACCTAATTTCAGTTTCCTCTGAAAAACAGACGTGCGGACTGCGTTCCGGTTACTCTTACCCAGTCAGCGTTCTGTAGCTCGTTGAGATCTCTGACTGGTTCCTCTCGAGTGTCTCCCTCCATCCGCCGCAGGTTCTACAGGAGGAAGACAGATTTTAGCACACTGTGGGAGATATTTCTGAGGCGTTGTTATGCACTAGAAGACCAAGGACAGAGCTTCAAGTTCCTCAGTTCCCTAAGGATTTAACATGGTCCACACACACACCTCAGTGTCCACATCCCTTAGGACTTAACATGGTCCACACACACCAACACAGTCGTGTAGAGGGCACGGCAGCACCTCTTCCAACTCAGAAGGCTGAAAAGATTTAGAATGGGCCCTCGAATCCTCCCAAAGTTCTACAGCTGCACCATTTAGAGAATCTTGACTGGCTACATCACCGCTTGGTACGGCAACTGCACTGCTTAAAGGACTCCAGATGAAAAATCTACACTGATTGAAGTGGATTTAACAGGTGATATCCATAATGGATCATAGCTTTCACCTGGATTCACCTGGTCAGTCTATGTCATGGAAAGAACAGGTGTCCCTAATGTTATGTTCACTCAGTGTATCATAGACACACTACATTGACACTCCCACAGAAAACCTATACAGACTCGTACACTTTTACACTCATAATTTGTTGCTGCTCCTCTGTGCTGTTTTACTCTCATTATTATCTATCCTGATGTCTAGTCACTTTACCCTGCCTTCATGTACATATCTACCTCAAACACCTTATTATTATCTATCCTGATGTCTAGTCACTTCACCCTGCCTTCATGTAAATATCTACCTCAAATACCTTATTATAATCTGTCCTGATGTCTAGTCACTTTACCTTCATGTAAATATCTACCTCAAATACAGTTGAAGTCAGAAGTTTACATACACTTAGGTTGGAGTCATTAAAACTATTTGTTTAACCACTCCACAAATTTCTTGTTAACAAACTATAGTTTTGGCAAGTCGGTTAGGACATTTACTTTGTGCATGACATAAGTCATTTTTCCAACAATTGTTTACAGACAGATTATTTCACATATAATTCACTGTATCACAATTCCAGTGGGTCAGAAGTTTACATACACTAAGTTGACTGTGCCTTTAAACAGCTTGGAAAATTCCACAAAATTATGTCATGACTTTAGAAGCTTCTGATAGGCTAAATAACATAATTTGAGTCAATTTGTGGTGTTTCTGTGGATGCATTTCAAGGCCTACCTTCAAACTCAGTGCCTCTTTGCTTGACATCATGGAAAAATCAAAAGAAATCAGTCAAGACCCCCCCAAAACAAATGGTAGACCATAAGTCTGGTTCATCCTTGGGAGCAATTTCCAAATGTCTGAAGGTACCACGTTCATCTGTACAAACAATAGAACGCAGGTATAAACACCATGGGACCACGCAGCCATTATACCGCTCAGGAAGGAAACACGTTCTGTCTCCTAGAGATGAATGTACTTTGGCTGTGAAAAATGCAAATCAATCCCAGAACAACAGCAAAGGACCTTGTGAAGATGCTGGAGGAAACAGGTACAAAAGTATCTATATTCACAGTAAAACGAGTCCTATTTCGACATAACCTGAAAGGCCGCTCAGCAAGGAAGAAGCCACTGCTCCAAAACCGCCATAAAAAAGCCAGACTACAGTTTGCAACTGCACATGGGGACAAAGATCATACTTTTTGAAGAAATGTCCTCTGGTCTGATGAAACAAAAATATAACTGTTTGTCCATAATGACCATCGTTATGTTTGGAGGAAAAAGGGGTAGGCTTGCAAGCCGAAGAACACCATCCCAACGTGAAGTACCGGGGTGTCAGCATCATGTTGTGGGGGTGCTTTGCTGCAGGAAGGACTGGTGCACTTCACAAAATAGATGGCTACATGAGGAAGGATAATTATGTGGATATATTGAAGCAACATCTCAAAACATCAGTCAGGAAGTTAAAGCTCGGTCGCAAATGGGTCTTCCAAATGGACAATGTCCCCAAGCATACTTCCAAAATTGTGGCAAAATGGCTTAAGGACAACAAAGTCAAGGTGTTGGAGTGGCCATCACAAAGCCCTGACCTCAATCCCATAGAAAATGTGTGGGCAGAACTGAAAAAGTATGTGCGGGCAAGGAGGCCTACAAACCTGACTCAGTTACAACAGCTCTGTCAGGAGGAAATGGGCCAAAATTCCCCCAAATTATTGTGGGAAGCTTGTGGAAGGCTATCCGAAACGTTTGACCCAAATTAAACAATTTAAAGGCAATACTACCAAATACTAATTGAGTATATGTAAACTTCTGACCCACTGGGAATGTGATGAAAGAAATAAAAGCTGAAATAAATCTCTACTATTATTCTGACATTTCACATTCTTATAATAAAGTGGTGATCCTATCTGACCTAAGACAGGGGATTTTTAATAGGATTAAATGTCAGGATTTGTGAAAAACTGAGTTTAAATGGATTTGGCTAAGGTGTATGTAAACTTCTGACTTCAACTGTACCTTATTATCTATCCTGATGCCTAGTCACTACGCTCTGCCTTCATGTACATATCTACCTCAAATTATATGGTAGTGGTACTCCCTGTATATAGCTCCACATCTATCTGGTACTCCCTGTATATAGCTCCACATCTATCTGGTACTTCCTGTATATAGCTCCACATCTATCTGGTGCTTCCTGTATATAACTCCACATTGATCTGGTACTCCCTGTATATAGCTCCACATTGATCTGGTACTTCCTATATATAGTTCCATGTTGATCTGGTACTTCTTCTATATAGCTCCACATTGATCTGGTACTGGTACTTCCTGTATATAGCTCCACATTGATTTGGTACTCCATGTATATAGCTCCACATTGATCTGGTACTCCCTGTATATAGCTCCACATTGATCTGGTACTTCCTGTATATAGCTCCACATCTATCTGGTACTTCCTGTATATAGCTCAACATCTATCTGGTACTTCCTGTATATAGTTCCACATCTATCTGGTACTTCCTGTATATAGCTCCACATTGATCTGGTACTCCCTGTATATAGCTCCACATTGATCTGGTACTCCCTCTATATAGCTCCACATTGATCTGGTACTGGTACTCCCTGTATATAGCTCCACATTGATCTGGTACTGGTACTTTTTCTATATAGCTCCACATTGATCTGGTACTAGTACTCCCTGTATATAGCTCCACATTGATCTGGTACTCCCTGTATATAGCTCAACGTTGATCTGGTACTGGTACTCCCTGTATATAGATCCACATTGATCTGATACTCCCTGTATATAGCTCCACATTGATCTGGTACTTCCTGTATATAGCTCCACATTGATCTGGTACTTCCTGTATATAGATCCACATTGATCTGATACTCCCTGTATATAGCTCCACATTGATCTGGTACTTCCTGTATATAGCTCCACATTGATCTGGTACTTCCTGTATATAGCTCCACATTTTTAAATGTCTGTCTGCCAGCTCCTCTCTATACTACTGGTGGGCACAGCTCCACCAGCTCCTCTCTATACTACTGGTGGTCACAGCTCCACCTTGCTCCTCTCTATACTACTGGTGGTAACAGCTGAGCTCCACCAGCTCCTCTCTATACTACTGGTGGTCACAGCTCCACCAGCTCCTCTCTATACTACTGGTGGTCACAGCTCCACCTTGCTCCTCTCTATACTACTGGTGGTAACAGCTGAGCTCCACCAGCTCCTCTCTATACTACTGGTGGTCACAGCTCCACCTTGCTCCTCTCTATACTACTGGTGGTAACAGCTGAGCTCCACCAGCTCCTCTCTATACTACTGGTGGGCACAGCTCCACCAGCTCCTCTCTATACTACTGGTGGTCACAGCTCCACCTTGCTCCTCTCTATACTACTGGTGGTAACAGCTGAGCTCCACCAGCTCCTCTCTATACTACTGGTGGTCACAGCTCCACCAGCTCCTCTCTATACTACTGGTGGTAACAGCTGAGCTCCACCAGCGCCTCTCTATACTACTGGTGGTCACAGCTTCACCAGCTCCTCTCTATACTACTGGTGGTAACAGCTGAGCTCCACCAGCTCCTCTCTATACTACTGGTGGTAACAGCCCCACCAGCTCCTCTCTATACTACTGGTGGTAACAGCCCCACCAGCTCCTAGACTGGCTAACTAACCACCAGCCAGCAGGACAGATCTGATAAGACTGACTGGCTAACTAACCACCAGCCAGCAGGACAGATCTTAGTGTGTAAACGTTATATTGGAGTGTTCTTACTCACCACATGTGGCCCAAAGTAAATTGGCATGACAACCTAAGGAATATGGAAATGAGTGCCAAGGACTGATATGCATAGACATGCATGGAGTGAGTGTATACAGCACTCTAGAAAGCAGGCAGCTTCTTGAACGGATGATGACCAGTGCTTACAGTGGATATGTAGGGAAATGTTTCTCTTTCTTACATGTCATATTGTTCTGGTGTACTCTAAGTCCCAGCGTAGTGATATCCCCTAGAAAATAACATTAACTTCAGGGTTTATAACTATATTCCTCCCCTACAACCCTGAATATCACAGAGTTATTAACCTGTCAGGAGCCGGTCTTCTGGTCCACTATGCAGGTCTTACAAAATAACTCTCCCGTGTGAATTCTTAATCTGTTGAAACTCTCCTGCGTGAATCTTTACTGACTCAATTCATTTAAATGATTTCTAGCAGTAAGTACTAGCATTAAGTAGGCCAACTCATTTGGTCAAAGAACCATTCTGAATAGTCTGAAAACTGGACAGAACTTTCTGGTCAAATAAGGATAAACGGATTACAAGCAGCTTTGTCTCCTTTTGCCATTCCTGGTTGACATGCTAATATTCTGAGCAGGTCTGCAGAATATGGGATCAATCTAGCTAATTGATCAGTTGAACACTTCTACTGTTAGAGCTGTTGATCAGACTGGGCAGCTGAGTGAGGGGCCTCTCCAACACACATTTTGTCAAGCTGCTGCTGAGTCAGGGGCCTCTCCAACACACATTTTGTCAAGCTGCTGCTGAGTCAGGGGCCTCTCCAACACACGTTTTCTCAAGCTGCTGCTGAGTCCGGGGCCTCTACAACACACATTTTGTCAAAGTGATCAGCTGCTGCTGAGTCAGGGGCATTCTCACCTCTTTAGCGCTCCTAATCTTCTCCAGGAAGCTGCGTAGCTCTCTGGTCTCGGCGTAGAGCGCCCGACACACAGCCTGGTAGTGGTTAGGGGCATCAGAGGGGCTGGGCAGGTGGGACGTACACAGCTGGAGGGAGAAGGGACGGCAGACAAAGTCACACACTGATAATAACGCAAGGTATACACAAATCATTAGTGGAAGGAGATTGAGAAGACAGCCCAGGACAGAGTGTGATGAAGAGAAGTTGTTGATGGCTGATGTTCCCTGGGGAGCAACTGACCTTAGTAGGTAAACTATGATGTTCCCTGGGGAGCAACCGGCCCTAGTAAGTAAACCCTGATGTTCCCTGGGGAGCAACCGGCCCTAGTAAGTCAACCCTGATGTTCCCTGGGGAGCAACCGGCCCTAGTAAGTAAACTATGATGTTCCCTGGGGAGCAACCAGCCCTAGTAAGTAAACTATGATGTTCCCTGGGGAGCAACCGGCCCTAGTAAGTAAACTATGATGTTCCCTGGGGAGCAACCAGCCCTAGTAAGTAAACTATGATGTTCCCTGGGGAGCAACCGGCCATAGTAAGTAAACTATGATGTTCCCTGGGGAGCAACCAGCCCTAGTAAGTAAACCCTGATGTTCCCATTATCATCAGTACAAAGATATTATTTAGCACATGGAAAACCTTACCAATACCATGTTCACAATTTACCTATTAAGTTGCTTTGATACCAGCAGTAACACTAATTATACCTGTTACTACCAGGCTACATTTGAGTGATTGATTTGTTATTACATAATGGCTAGTGAACTTCAGACCATTGATCTAGCTGGTGTTTCTATGAAGAGAACTGTATTTTACGTGGAGGGATTCAGAAAACAACAATGATAGGTAGTCTCTTTCTCCATCATTAACATGGAATTCCTGTCTTTTAGTTTCTAGAGGAGGCAGTCCATCCAAGAAGGGTACAATTGCGGCCCGCAATTCGGGGCGTTCCTGCATGTGGGCGTTCCTGCATGTGGGCGTTCCTCTTAATACTTCTATTGGTCCATTTCTAAGCTATGACTCCGGTACACAGGCAGGAGAGGTCCGGTACACCAGGAGAGGTCCAGTAGACCAGGAGAGGTCCGGTACACAGGCAGGAGAGGTCCGGTACACAGGCAGGAGAGGTCCAGTAGACCAGGAGAGGTCCGGTACACCAGGAGAGGTCCGGTACACAGGCAGGAGAGGTCCGGTACACAGGCAGGAGAGGTCCGGTACACAGGCAGGAGAGGTCCGGTACACAGGCAGGAGAGGTCCGGTACACAGGCAGGAGAGGTCCGGTACACCAGGAGAGGTCCGGTACACCAGGAGAGGTCCGGTACACAGGCAGGAGAGATCCGGTACACAGGCAGGAGAGGTCCGGTACACAGGCAGGAGAGGTCCGGTACACAGGCAGGAGAGGTCCGGTACACAGGCAGGAGAGGTCCGGTACACAGGCAGGAGAGGTCCGGTACACAGGCAGGAGAGGTCCGGTACACAGGCAGGAGAGGTCCGGTACACAGGCAGGAGAGGTCCGGTACACAGGCAGGAGAGGTCCGGTACACAGGCAGGAGGGGTCCGGTACACCAGGAGGGGTCCGGTACACCAGGAGGGGTCCGGTACACCAGGAGAGGTCCGGTACACAGGCGGGAGAGGTCCGGTACACCAGGAGGGGTCCGGTACACAGGCAGGAGAGGTCCGGTCATATTTTTTGTATAGACACACACACACACACATATATCTACACCCCCCTCCATAATTTGTAAAGTACTGGGTTGTGCCATGGCGGAGATCTTTGTGGGCTATACTCGGCCTTGCCTCAGGATGGTAAGTTGGTGGTTGAAGATATCCCTCTAGTGGTGTGGGGGCTGTGCTTTGGCAAAGTGGGTGGGGTTATATCCTGCCTGTTTGGCCCTGTCCGGGGGCATCATCGGATGGGGCCACAGTGTCCTGACCACAGTGTCCTGACCCCTCCTGTCTCAGCCTCCAGTATTTATGCTGCAGTAGTTTATGTGTCGGGGGGCTAGGGTCTATTTTTTTATATCTGGAGTACTTCTCCTGTCTTATCCAGTGTCCTGTGTGAATTTAAGTATGCCATCTCTAATTCTCTCTCTCGGAGGACCTGAGACCTGAGTTTTTTCCTAGGTTTTGGCCTTTCTAGGGAGTTTTTCCTGGCCACTGTACTTCTACACCTGCATTGCTTGCTGTTTGGGGTTTTAGGCTGGTTTCTGTACAGCACTGAGATATCAGCTAATCCAAGAAGGGCTTTATAAATACATTTGATTTTGATTCAGACCCATGACTTTTTCCACATTTTGTTATGTTGTAGCCGTATTCTAAAATTGATTAAATTGTTGTTGTTTTTTACTTACTGTCACGTTCTGACCATCGTTCGTATGTGTTTTCCTGGTTTTAGTGTTGGTCAGGACGTGAGCTGGGTGGGCATTCTATGTTGTGTGTCTGGTTTGTCTATTTCTATGTTTGGCCTGATATGGTTCTCAATCAGAGGCAGGTGTTAGTCATTGTCTCTGATAGGGAACCATATTTAGGTAGCCTGTTTTGTGTTGGGTTTTGTGGGTGATTGTACCTGTCTCTGTGTTTGCACCAGATAGGGCTGTTTAGGTTTTCGCCGTTTATTGTTTTTGTTAGTTTATTCATGTATAGTGTCTTTATAAATTAAACATGAATAACCACCACGCTGCATTTTGGTCCGCCTCTCTTTCACCAGAACAAAACCGTTACACTTACATATATGGCAAAACCTGAAAATGGCTGTCTCTCAATGATCAACAACCAATTTGACAGAACTTGAAAATGGCTGTCTCTCAATGATCAACAACCAATTTGACAGAACTTGAAAATGGCTGTCTCTCAATGATCAACAACCAATTTGACAGAACTTGAAAATGGCTGTCTCTCAATGATCAACAACCAATTTGACAGAACTTGAAGAATGTTTAACTTTAGAAGTTTATTTTTAAATGGGCAAATGTTGCACAATCCAGGTGTGGAAAGATCTTAGACTTACCCAGAAAGACTCACAGCTGTAACCACTGTCAAAGGTGATTCTACAAAGTATTGATTTAGGGGTGTGAATACTTATGTAAATTAGATATTTCTGTATTCAATTTTCAATAAATTTGCAATTATGGGCTATGTTGTGTGGATGGGTGAGAAAAGGGGTATGAATACTTTCTGAAGGCATTGGAAGTGCATGACTAGCAAAAAACAGACATTTAAAAGCTGTGACCCTCACGGGATGCTGCTATGACTAACAGGTCTGGATGCCTGAGTTGTCATGCCAAATGATGCATTCAAGGAGGAGTTGAAAAATGTAACGTCTGGTTTTAAGTATTTGTTGTTGTGCATGTTACCGCCCAAAACAGGAATGCCCGAAACAGCCAGGTGAGGGTTTTGTCCCAAGCGGCACCCTTATTCCCTATGAAGTGCACTATTTTTGACCGGGGGCCATAAGGAATAGGGTGCCATTTGGGACACAAAGGTGTTATCTTTCTTCTTCCTCCTCTGAGGTAAAACTGACAGCAGCGCAGCCTGAGTGTGAACACCACAGTACAAATCCCTTTGCTGGGTATTTCCATGGAGTCCTAAATGGCACCCTATTGCGGGGGTTCCCAAACGTTTTCACTCAGGGACCCCCTTCCAGCATTGGGGAAGATCCCCCCCCTGCGCGACCACATCTATTTATTTCTATGGGCACAAGTACTGTTAATGACACAAACTGTTCACACCCTTCTTGTTGGTGGAGAGAAATTTGCAAGTTTAAAGCTTATTTTCTGCAATTCTACACATTATAATGTTTTCTCCCCAATTTCGATCTCTTCTTATCGCTGCAACTCCCCAAAGAACTCGGGGGTCGAAGGTCGAGTCACGCGTCCTGTGAAACATGACCCGCCAAACCGAGCATCTTAACATCCGGCTGCTTAACCAGTAAGCCAGCCACACCAATGTGTTGGAGGAAACACCGTTCACCTGATGACCGAGGTCAGCCTGCAGGCACCTGGCCCACCACAAAGACTCGCTAGAGCACGATGAGCCAAGTAAACCCACCCCCACCCGGCCAAACACTCCCCTTAGCTGGACAACACAGACCAAATTGTGCACTGCCCTATGGGACTACCGGATCACGGCCCGTTGTGATAAAGCCCGGGAACGAACCAGGGTCTGTAGTGACGCCTCTAGCACTGATGCAGTGCCTTAGACCACTGCGCCACTCGGGAGCCCTCACATTTTGCAGTTTTAAAGCATTTTTTTTTTGCAATTCTATACATTTTGCCATGTCTAATGTGTATTCATGTGATATTTGACTGAAAAAATGTCCAACAAAATCTATGGGCTAAAAAAATTTACTAAAAAAAACAGCTGACATGGGCTAGCTGATCTGGTCATTTCTGACAAGTTTTAAATAGCTCTATAAGGAAGACATGACAAGAGGAACGGATGGTGCACTAACTCATTTCTTAATTGTGCATTCTACTATTACAACTTTTAAGATTTCAGGTTTAAAGCCGGACTGAGTTCCTATAAAATATATACTACATATGGAAAGTATTCAGATCCCTTTAATTTTTACACAATTTGTTATGTTACACAGAGAGACAGAGCGAGACCGAGCCCAGCTGAATCACATCAAAGACAACATTATAGGGTTATTATCCCGTTTTAAACGGGATATTTTGTCAGGAAAAGATGCTAGAATATGCATATAATTGACTTTGGATAGAAAACACTCTAACGTTTCCAAAACTGTAAAGATATTGTCTGTGAGTATAACAGAACTGATGTTGCAGGCGAAAGCCTGAGAAAAATCCAATCCGGAAGTGCCCCATATTTTGAAAGCGCTGCCTTCCAATGACTCCCTATTGAGCTGTGAATGTACCATCAACGACTTTCTACGTATTCCCCAAGGTGTCTACAGCATTGTGACGTAGTTTTACGCATTTCTGTTGAAGAATAGCCGTAGGCAGCCACATTGCGTAAGTGGTCACATGGTGGCTCCGAGAGAGATTCTCACGTAAAATACAGAGGTAGCCATTACTCAAATCGGTCAGAGTGAAAAACGAATTGTCCCGACTGATATATTATCGAATAGATATTAGAAAAACACCTTGAGGATGGATTCTAAACAATGTTTGCCATGTTTCTGTCGATATTATGGAGCTAATTTGGAATATTTTTCAGCGTTGTGGTGACCGCAATTTCCGGGCAATTTCTCAGCCAAACGTGAAGAACAAACGGAGCTATTTCGCCTACAAAAATAATCTTTTGGGAAAACAATTAACTTTGGCTGTTTACCTGGGAGTCTCATGAGTGAAAACATCCGAAGTTCTTCAAAGGTAAACGATTTCATTTGATTGCTTTTCTGATTTCCGTGACAAGTTTGCCTGCTGCTAGCAAGGCATAATGCTATGCTATGATAAACTTACAGAAATGCTTGTCTAGCGTTGGCTGTAAAGCATATTTTGAGATGACAGGGTGATTAACAAAAGGCTAAGCTGTGTTCCAATATATTTCACTTGTGATTTTCATGAATAGGAATATTTATGTCCGTTGCGTTATGCTAATTAGTGTCAGATGATGATAACGGTCCCGTTCAAGGGCTGGGCGTCACTACAGGTTTTAAGGTGCTGCATTCATTCCCAAAGAGCTAACATGAACATTAAGAAACTGAATTATTTGGAGAAAAAAAACATATATATATATATCAAATCAAATTTATTTATATAGCCCTTCGTACATCAGCTGATATCTCAAAGTGCTGTACAGAAACCCAGCCTAAAACCCCAAACAGCAAGCAATGCAGGTGTAGAAGCACGGTGGCTAGGAAAAACTCCCTAGAAAGGCCAAAACCTAGGAAGAAACCTAGAGAGGAACCAGGCTATGTGGGGTGGCCAGTCCTCTTCTGGCTGTGCCGGGTGGAGATTATAACAGAACATGGCCAAGATGTTCAAATGTTCATAAATGACCAGCATGGTCGAATAATAATAAGGCAGAACAGTTGAAACTGGAGCAGCAGCACAGTCAGGTGGAAGTTGAAACTGGAGCAGCAGCATGGCCAGGTGTATATATATATATATATATATATATATACACACAGTATGTATATTTGTGTGTGAGTATGCATGTGAGAATGCCAAGAGTGTGCAAAGCTGTCATCAAGGCAAAAGGTGGGTAGTTGGAAGAATCTCGACAATATAATATATTTTGATTTGTTTTTAGTTACTACATGATTCCATATGTGTTGTTATTATGTGTTAGAATTATTTCATAGTTTTGTTTTCTTCACTATTATTCTACAATGTAGAAAATAGCCAAAATAAAGACAAACCCTGGAATGAGTAGCTGTGTCCAAACTATTGACTGGTACTGTATATACACAGTGCATTCAGGAAGTAGTCAGACCCCTTGACTTTTTAAACAATTTGTTACGTTACAGCTTTATTTTAAAATTGATTACGTTGTTTTTTCCCCCATCAATCTACACACAATACCCAATAATGACAATGCATAAAACATGTTTATAATTTTGGGGGAAAAATTAGTAAAAAACAGAAATATGACATTTACATAAGTATTACGATCCCCTACTCAGTACTTTGTTGATGCAACTTTGGCAGCGATTACAGCCAGTCTTCTTGGGTACGATGCTACAAGCCTGGAACACCTGTATTTGGGGAGTTTCTCCCATTCTTCTCTGCAGATCCTCTCACGCTCTGTCAGGTTGGATGGGGAGCGTCGCTGCACAGCTACTTTCCGGTCTCTCCAGAAATGTTAGATCGGGTTCAAGTCCGGGCTCTGGCTGGACCACTCAACGACATTGAGACTTGTCTGAAAGCCACTCCTGCATTGTCATGGCTGTGTGCTTAGGGTCATTGTCCTGTTGGAAGGTGAACCTTCGCCCACAGTCTAAGGTCCTAAGTGTTCTGTCTGGAGTAGGTTTTCATCAAGGATCTCTGTACTTTGATCCGTTCATCTGTCCCTCAATCCTGACTTGTCTCCCAGTCCCTTCCACTGAGTAGTGACTGCCGTCTGGCCATTCTACCATAAAGGCCTGATTGGTGGGGTGCTGCAGACAAGGTTGCCTTCTGGAAGGTTCTCCCAACTCCACATAGGAACTCTGGAGCTCTGTCAGAGTGACCATTGACCAAGACCCTTCTCCTCCGATTACTCAGATTGGCTGGGTGGCCAATTCTAGGAAGGGTCTTGGTGGTTCTAAACTTCTTCTAATTAAGGATGGAGATGTCGTTGCATTTTGTCCAGGTGGGAAAGGGTTGTGTGGAGTGTGATAGAGATTACGTCATCGGTGGATCTTTTGGGGCAGTATGCGAATTGGAGTGAGCCTAGGGTGTCTGGGATGATGGTGTTGATGTGAGCCATGACCAGCCTCTCAAAGCACTTCATCGCTACAGATGTAAGTGATGCAGGGTTACCTGCAGCAATTACCTTGGCGTTCTTGGGCACAGGGTCTATGGTGTTCTGCTTGAAACATGTAGGTATTACAGACTGGGTCAGGGAGAGGTTGAAAATGTCATTGAAGGCACTTGAAAGTTGGTCGGCGCACACTTTGAGTACACATCCTGTTAATCCGTCTGCCTTGAGGCCTTGTGAAAGTCAAAGGTCTGAGTGTGTGGAAAAGACAGAAAGAAGCTCGTGTTTTCTTAGCTCAGACGAGAGCATTGAGCACCGCGGCAGTTTGCAACTTCCCTGTGGGGGCTTCTGTTAACGTGTCACGTCAGTTAGATTCACCCTAATCAGCATCCCAAATGGCACCCTATTCCCCATGTAGTACACTACTATTGACCCAGACTCCATAGGGCTGTAGTGCACTGCTATTGACCAGGGCCCATGGGGAATAGGGTGTAATTTAGGATGCGGACTAGCTACCCTATCAACCCCTTAGTCTGGGAAGGAGTGAGAAGGAAGGAGAGTTTGAGGAATGCAGACGTATCTAATATAGCCGTGCTGCTGCATCTATTTCAGATGTGACCGGAGGTCTCCAGAGGGAGAAGTCTGGTCTGTGGGGAAAGCTCTGCTAATGACTGCATCCCAAATACCATCCTATTCCCTATGGGCCCTCGTCAACAGTAGTGCACTATTTAGAGAATATGATGCCATTATGAATGAATGTACTCCTCAGAAATAGACAGACACTAAGCTCTGGTGAATCCATTTTTCACAAGAGCCAAACAACAACCTGTTAAACAAGTGATAGTTGGGTATCAACATATTTCAGTCATTTTGTGTCTGCATCTGGTTGAAGTGCTGTGTCTACTATTGGGTTCTGAAATCATGAAATGTACTTATTCATGTCACTGAGGGAGAGAGGAATGTATAATGTTTACATTCTGAATATGTTATTGTTAGCCATCCTATGGGAGGAAAAGAGACAGTCTGGTACCAGTCACCATGACAGCTGTGAGTTGGGGAGGCGTGAGCACTTTGGGGCAGCGGTCAGGTAAGATGAAGTGAGGAAGAACAGATATCACTAAGGTTCTGCCTAGCAACAGGCATGCATTGGCTGTTCAGATGTGTAGGAGGAGACTCGGCACAGGCGAAAGGGTTTAACATCAGTGCTTGTGTGAATATGTATTTTGTCTTATGCAGCTGTATAGACCCAATGGGTGAATAAACTTGGTTAGAGCTTGATTAAGCGTCTGAGTTTTAATAGGTTCATTTAGAACCTATCAGTACCTACAGAACTTCTAGACTTATTACGCCAATGGCACCCTATTCTATTTATAGTGCACTACTGTTGACCAGGGCTCATAGGAGACTAACTTGTCACCGCGTCGTACCGCTCTAAGGGTCACAGCGTCGTACCGCTCTAAGGGTCACCGCGTCATACCGCTCTAAGGGTCACCGCGTCGTACCGCTCTAAGGGTCACCGCGTCGTACCGCTCTAAGGGCCACAGCGTCGTACCGCTCTAAGGGTCACCGCGTCGTACCGCTCTAAGGGCCACCGCGTCGTACCGCTCTAAGGGTCACCGCGTCGTACCGCTCTAAGGGTCACCGCGTCGTACCGCTCTAAGGGCCACCGCGTCGTACCGCTCTAAGGGTCACCGCGTCGTACCGCTCTAAGGGTCACAGCGTCGTACCGCTCTAAGGGTCACAGCGTCGTACCGCTCTAACGAGTCACAGCGTCGTACCGCTCTAACAAGTCACAGCGTCGTTACCGCTCTAACGCGTCACAGCGTCGTTTTTATTTATTTTATTTTACCTTTATTTAACCAGGTAGGCAAGTTGAGAACAAGTTCTCATTTACAATTGCGACCTGGCCAAGATAAAAGCAAAGCAGTTCGACAGATACAACGACACAGAGTTACACATGGAGTAAAACAAACATACAGTCAATAACACCGTATAAACAAGTCTATATACAATGTGAGCAAATGAGGTGAGAAGGGAGGTAAAGGCAAAAAAGGCCATGGTGGCAAAGTAAATACAATATAGCAAGTAAAACACTGGAATGGTAGTTTTGCAATGGAAGAATGTGCAAAGTAGAAATAAAAATAATGGGGTGCAAAGGAGCTAAATAAATAAATAAATAAAAATTAAATACAGTTGGGAAAGAGGTAGTTGTTTGGGCTAAATTATAGGTGGGCTATGTACAGGTGCAGTAATCTGTGAGCTGCTCTGACAGTTGGTGCTTAAAGCTAGTGAGGGAGATAAGTGTTTCCAGTTTCAGAGATTTTTGTAGTTCGTTCCAGTCATTGGCAGCAGAGAACTGGAAGGAGAGGCGGCCAAAGAAAGAATTGGTTTTGGGGGTGAATAGAGAGATATACCTGCTGGAGCGTGTGCTACAGGTGGGAGATGCTATGGTGACCAGCGAGCTGAGATAAGGGGGACTTTACCTAGCAGGGTCTTATAGATGACATGGAGCCAGTGGGTTTGGCGACGAGTATGAAGCGAGGGCCAGCCAACGAGAGCGTACAGGTCGCAATGGTGGGTAGTATATGGGGCTTTGGTGACAAAACGGATTGCACTGTGATAGACTGCATCCAATTTGTTGAGTAGGGTAGTGGAGGCTATTTTGTAAATGACATCACCAAAGTCGAGGATTGGTAGGATGGTCAGTTTTACAAGGGTATGTTTGGCAGCATGAGTGAAGGATGCGTGAAGGATGCCGCACTAAGGGTCACCGCGTCGTACCGCTCTAAGGGTCACAGCGTCGTACCGCTCTAAGGGTCACCGCGTCGTAACGCTCTAACGCGTCACAGCGTCGTACCGCACTAAGGGTCACCGCGTCGTACCGCTCTAACGCGTCACAGCGTCGTACCGCACTAAGGGGCACCGCGTCGTACCGCTCTAAGGGTCACAGCGTCGTACCGCTCTAACACCGCGTCACAGCGTCATACCGCTCTAAGGGTCACCGCTCGTAAGGGTCACCAGCGTCGTACCGCTCTAAGGGTCACCGCGTCGCAGCTCTAAGGGTCACCGCGTCTAAGGGTCACCGCGTCGTACCGCTCTAAGGGTCACCGCGTCGTACCGCTCTAAGGGTCACCGCGTCATACCGCTCTAAGGGTCACCGCGTCGTACCGCTCTAAGGGTCACCGCGTCGTACAGCTCTAAGGGTCACACCGCGTCGTACCGCTCTAAGGGTCACCGCGTCGTACAGCTCTAAGGGTCACCGCGTCGTACCGCTCTAAGGGTCACCGCGTCGTACCGCTCTAAGGGTCACCGCGTCGTACCGCTCTAAGGGTCACCGCGTCATCACCGCTCTAAGGGTCACCGCGTCGTACCGCTCTAAGGGTCACCGCGTCATACCGCTCTAACGCGTCGTACCGCTCTAACACGTCACCGCGTCGTACCTCTCTAACACGTCGTACCAATCTAAGGGTCACCGCGTCGTACCACTCTAACCCGTCGTACCTCTCTAACGCGACGTGCCGCTCTAAGGGTCACCGCGTCAAGGGTCACCGCGTCGCAACGCGTCACCGCGTCGTAACGCGCTCTAAGGGTCACCGCGTCGTACCGCTCTAACGCGTCGTACCGCTCTAAGGGTCACCGCGTCGTACAGCTCTAAGGGTCACCGCGTCGTACCGCTCTAAGGGTCACCGCGTCGTACCGCTCTAACACGGGTCACCGCGTCATACCGCTCTAAGGGTCACCGCGTCGTACCGCTCTAACACGGGTCACCGCGTCGTACCGCTCTAACACGCGTCGTACCGCTCTAACACGTCACCGCGTCGTACCTCTCTAACACGTCGTACCAATCTAAGGGTCACCGCGTCGTACCACTCTAACCCGTCGTCCTCTCCGCTCTCTACACGCCGTACGCGACGTACCGCTCTAACACGGGTCACCGCGTCGTCGTACCGCTCTAACACGTCACCGCGTCGTACCGCTCTAACACGCGTCGTACCGCTCTAACGCGTCACCGCGTCGTACCGCTCTAACACGACGCGTCGTGCCGCTCTAAGGGTCACCGCGTCGTACCGCTCTAACACGTCACGGTCACCGCTCTAACACGTCGTACCGCTCTAACACGCCGTACCGCTCTAACACGCCTTACCGCTGTAACCCGTCGTACCGCACGCCAACGCGTAACACGTCACGCGTCGCCGCTCTAACACGCCAACGCGCTCCGCTCTAACACGCACCGCGTCGTACCGCTCTAACACGCCAACGCGTCGTACCGCTCTAACACGTCACCGTGTCGCTCTACCGCTCTAACACGCCAACCACCGCGTCGTACGCTCTAACACGTCACCGCGTCGTACCGCTCTAACACGTCACCGCGTCGTACCGCTCTAACACGCCACGCTCTAACGTCGTACCGCTCTAACACGCCAAAGCGTCGTACCGCTCTAACACGCCGTCACCGCTCTAACACGCAACGCGTCGTACCGCTCTAACACGTCACCGCTGTCGTCACCGCTCTAACACGTCACCGCGTCGTACCGCTCTAACACGTCACCGCGTCGTACCGCTCTAACACGTCACCGCGTCGTACCGCTCTAACACGCGTCACGGGGTCACCGCGTCGTACCGCTCTAACACGTCGTACCCCTCTAACACGTCACCGTGTCCTCACTAACACGTCGTACCAATCTAAGGGTCACCGCTCGTAACACGTCACCGCGTCGTACCGCTCTAACACGCGTCACCCGCGTCGTACCGCTCTAACACGCGTCACGCTCTAAGGGTCACCGTCGTACCGCTCTAACACGTCACCGCGCCGTCAACGCTCTAACACGCGTCGTACGCTCTAACACGCTCGTACCGCTCTAACACGTCACCGCGTCGTACCGCTCTAACACGTCACGGCGTCGTACCGCTCTAACACGTCAACGCGTCGTACCGCTCTAACACGCTCAACGCGTCGTACCGCTCGCTCTAACACGTCACCGCGTCGTACCGCTCTAACACGCCAACACCGCGTCGTACCGCTCTAACACGCCAACGCGTCGTGCCGCTCTAACACGCCAACGCGTCGTACCGCTCTAACACGTCAACGCGTCGTCAACACGCCAACGCTCGTACCGCTAACACGCCAACGCGTCGTACCGCGCCTAACACGCCAACGCAACGCGTCGTACCGCTCTAACACGTCAACGCTCTAACACGTCACCGCTCTAACACGTCAACGCTCTAACACGTCGTACCGCTCTAACACGTCGTACCGCTATAACACGTCACCGCTCTAACGGGTCACCGCGTCGTACCACTCTAACGGGTCACCGCGTCGTAGCGCTCTAACGGGTCACCGCGTCGTACCGCTCTAATGGGACACCGCGTCATACCGCTCTAACGGGACACCGCGTCGTACCGCTCTAACACGTCGTACCGCTCTAACGTGTCACAGCGTCGTACCGCACTAAGGGTCACCGCGTCGTACAGCTCTAAGGGTCACCGCGTCGTACCGCTCTAAGGGTCACCGCGTCGTACAGCTCTAAGGGTCACAGCGTCGTACCGCTCTAAGGGTCACCGCGTCGTACAGCTCTAAGGGTCACCGCGTCGTACCGCTCTAAGGGTCACCGCGTCGTACCGCTCTAAGGGTCACCGCGTCATACCGCTCTAAGGGTCACCGCGTCGTACCGCTCTAAGGGTCACCGCGTCGTACCGCTCTAACGCGTCGTACCGCTCTAACACGTCACCGCGTCGTACCTCTCTAACACGTCGTACCAATCTAAGGGTCACCGCGTCGTACCACTCTAACCCGTCGTACCTCTCTAACGCGTCGTACCGCTCTAAGGGTCACCGCGTCGTCACCGCTCTAATGCGTCGTACCGCTCTAACGCGTCACCGCGTCGTACCGCTCTAAGGGTCACCGCGTCGTACCGCTCTAAGGGTCACCGCGTCGTACCGCTCTAAGGGTCACCGCGTCGTACCGCTCTAACACGCCGTACCGCTCTAACACGTCACCGCGTCGTACCGCTCTAACACGTCACCGCGTCGTACCGCTCTAACACGTCACGGCGTCGTACCGCTCTAACACGTCAACGCGTCGTACCGCTCTAACACGCCAACGCGTCGTACCGCTCTAACACGCCAACGCGTCGTACCGCTCTAACACGCCAACGCGTCGTACCGCTCTAACACGCCAACGCGTCGTACCGCTCTAACACGCCAACGCGTCGTACCGCTCTAACACGCAACGCGTCGTACCGCTCTAACACGCCGTACCGCTATAACACGTCACCGCTCTAACGGGTCACCGCGTCGTACCACTCTAACGGGTCACCGCGTCGTAGCGCTCTAACGGGTCACCGCGTCGTACCGCTCTAACGGGTCACCGCGTCGTACCGCTCTAACACGCCGTACCGCTCTAACGTGTCGTACCGCTCTAACACGTCACCGCGTCGTACCGCTCTAACGCGTCGTACCGCTCCAACACGTCACCGCGTCGTACCGCTTCTAACACGCCAACGCGTCGTACCGCTCTAACACGTCAACGCGTCGTACCGCTCTAACACGCCAACGCGTCGTACCGCTCTAACACGCCAACGCGTCGTACCGCTCTAACACGCCAACGCGTCGTACCGCTCTAACACGCCAACGCGTCGTACCGCTCTAACACGCCGTACCGCTATAACACGTCACCGCTCTAACGGGTCACCGCGTCGTACCACTCTAACGGGTCACCGCGTCGTAGCGCTCTAACGGGTCACCGCGTCGTACCGCTCTAATGGGACACCGCGTCATACCGCTCTAACGGGACACCGCGTCGTACCGCTCTAACACGTCGTACCGCTCTAACGTGTCACAGCGTCGTACCGCACTAAGGGTCACCGCGTCGTACAGCTCTAAGGGTCACCGCGTCGTACCGCTCTAAGGGTCACCGCGTCGTACAGCTCTAAGGGTCACAGCGTCGTACCGCTCTAAGGGTCACCGCGTCGTACAGCTCTAAGGGTCACCGCGTCGTACCGCTCTAAGGGTCACCGCGTCGTACCGCTCTAAGGGTCACCGCGTCATACCGCTCTAAGGGTCACCGCGTCGTACCGCTCTAAGGGTCACCGCGTCGTACCGCTCTAACGCGTCGTACCGCTCTAACACGTCACCGCGTCGTACCTCTCTAACACGTCGTACCAATCTAAGGGTCACCGCGTCGTACCACTCTAACCCGTCGTACCTCTCTAACGCGACGTACCGCTCTAAGGGTCACCGCGTCGTACCGCTCTAAGGGTCACCGCGTCGTACCGCTCTAATGCGTCGTACCGCTCTAACGCGTCACCGCGTCGTACCGCTCTAAGGGTCACCGCGTCGTACCGCTCTAAGGGTCACCGCGTCGTACCGCTCTAAGGGTCACCGCGTCGTACCGCTCTAACACGCCGTACCGCTCTAACACGTCACCGCGTCGTACCGCTCTAACACGTCACCGCGTCGTACCGCTCTAACACGTCACGGCGTCGTACCGCTCTAACACGCCAACGCGTCGTACCGCTCTAACACGCCAACGCGTCGTACCGCTCTAACACGCCAACGCGTCGTACCGCTCTAACACGCCAACGCGTCGTACCGCTCTAACACGCCAACGCGTCGTACCGCTCTAACACGCCAACGCGTCGTACCGCTCTAACACGCCGTACCGCTATAACACGTCACCGCTCTAACGGGTCACCGCGTCGTACCACTCTAACGGGTCACCGCGTCGTAGCGCTCTAACGGGTCACCGCGTCGTACCGCTCTAACGGGTCACCGCGTCGTACCGCTCTAACACGCCGTACCGCTCTAACGTGTCGTACCGCTCTAACACGTCACCGCGTCGTACCGCTCTAACGCGTCGTACCGCTCCAACACGTCACCGCGTCGTACCGCTCTAACGCGTCGTACCACTCTAACACGTCACCGCGTCATACCACTCTAACGTGTCGTACCGCTCTAACACGTCACCGCGTCGTACCGCTCTAACGCGTCGTACAGCTCTAACGGGACACCGCGTCGTACCGCTCTAACGGGACACCGCGTCGTACCGCTCTAACGGGACACCGCGTCGTACCGCTCTAACGGGACACCGCGTCGTACCGCTCTACGGGACACCGCTCGTACCGCTCTAACGGGACACCGCGTCGTACCGCTCTAACGGGACACCGCGTCGTCGTGCCGCACTAAGGGTCACCGCGTCGTACCGCTCTAAGGGTCACCGCGTCGTACCGCTCTAAGGGTCACCGCGTCGTACCGCTCTAAGGGTCACCGCGCCGTACCGCTCTAAGGGTCACAGCGTCGTACCGCTCTAAGGGTCACCGCGTCGTACCGCTCTAAGGGTCACCGCGTCGTACCGCTCTAAGGGTCACCGCGTCGTACCGCTCTAAGGGTCACAGCGTCGTACCGCTCTAAGGGTCACCGCGTCGTACCGTTCTAAGGGTCACCGCGTCGTACCGCTCTAAGGGTCACCGCGTCATACCGCTCTAACGCGTTGTACCGCTCTAACACGCCACACCGCTCTAACGCGTTGTACCGCTCTAACACGTCACCGCGTCGTACCGCTCTAACACGTCAACGCGTTGTACCGCTCTAACACGTCACCGCGTCGTACCGCTCTAACACGTCAACGCGTCGTACCGCTCTAACACGTCAACGCGTCGTACCGCTCTAACACGTCGTACCGCTCTAACACGTCACCGCGTCGTACCGCTATAACACGTCACCGCGTCGTACCGCTCTAACGGGTCACCGCTCTAACGGGTCACCGCGTCGTACCACTCTAACGGGTCACCGCGTCGTAGCGCTCTAACGGGTCACCGCGTCGTAGCGCTCTAACGGGTCACCGCGTCGTACCGCTCTAACGAGACACCGCGTCGTACCGCTCTAACGGGACACCGCGTCGTACCGCTCTAACACGTCGTACCGCTCTAACACGTCGTACCGCTCTAACGCATCACCGCGTCGTACCGCTCTAACGCGTCACCGCGTCGTACCGCTCTAACGCGCCACCGCGTCGTACCGCTCTAACACGCCATACCGCTCTAACGTGTCGTACCGCTCTAACACGTCACCGCGTCGTACCGCTCTAACGCCGTACCGCTCTAACGCGTCACCGCGTCGTACCGCTCTAACCTGTCACCGCGTCGTACCGCTCTAACGGGTCACTGCGTCGTACCGCTCTAACGCGTCACTGCGTCATACCGCTCTAACCTGTCACTGCGTTGTACCGCTCTAACCTGTCACTGCATCGTACCGCTCTAACGCATCACTGCATCGTACCGCTCTAACGCATCACTGCGTCATACCGCTCTAACGCATCACTGCGTCATACCGCTCTAACCTGTCACCGCGTCGTACCGCTCTAACGGGTCACTGCATCGTACCGCTCTAACGCATCACTGCGTCATACCGCTCTAACGCATCACTGCGTCATACCGCTCTAACGCATCACTGCGTCATACCGCTCTAACGCATCACTGCGTCATACCGCTCTAACGCATCACTGCGTCGTACCGCCGCCGTAACGCGTCACACCGCTCTAACACGTCACCGCGTCGTACCGCCCTAACACGTTACCGCGTCGTACCGCTCTAACGGGTCACCGTGTCGTACCGCTCTAACACGTCACCGCGTCGTACCGCTCTAACGGGTCACCGCGTCGTACCTCTCTAACGGGTCACCGCGTCGTACCTCTCTAACGTGTCGTACCTCTCTAACGTGTCGTACCGCTCTAACGCGTCACCGAGTTGTACCGTTACAGGTAACTATAGTTGATACAGTGAGACAGGACGTACCATGATGATGTCTCTGAATCCTTTTACATTACAGACAGTGTTTGGGTCTTCCTCGTCTTCCTCCTCCTCGGTGGCCTCGTAACCTTCATCAGGGCAGGGGTCACTGTCCCTCTCCTTCTCTGCCATGTTGGTCATCATGTCGATGAGTTGCTCCAGAGGCGGACTGAGCTCTCTCTCCTCGCTCTCCTTCAGACTGTAGTCCAACGCCTTGTAGATCATGATTCCCAGAGATTCAATCACCTACAGGACAAAAAAACAACAGGCCGTTATTCACCCACATACGGAGCCAGTAGACACTAACCAACTCTTACAGACGCTGCTACCAACTCCTACTACCATTAGGATTCCCCAATGACACAATATGAAGACCAGTCCAGACAAACACAGTGGATCAGATTGACCATTCTGGACCAGATCAGGATGGTCACCAACTCCACAATAACCAGACAGACAAATGACCTCAGGCCCACGTGAAGACATGAAAAAATAGTTCCTGAACCCAAGTAGTCTATTTGGTGATTTATTCTGTAATTGATTATTTCACTCAAAATCAGACATGACCCACCTACTCCTGTTACAGCCGACCTCAACCACTGACCGTCCCTACCTCATACAAACTGATATTAAACTAAGAACATAAAGAGCTGCACTGTGGTGATACCCCTCCCCCCCCACGTCCTGCAAAAACAACTCAATCATCCCAAATGTGGAACTTTGTTTGCTGCAGGGTGATAGATAGATATGACTCTTCTAGATATTAAATGAACAAACAGTGCTGAACAGGAACCTGCATTGACCCTGTGAAAACTCAAATCAGCAGAAATGTGACCCTCTGTTAAAAAGGACAGGCATCTCATTTACAGACATGATCTCCCTAACCAGGTGAGGGAGGGGCCAACAAGGCCAGGCATCTCATTTACAGACATGATCTCCCTAACCAGGTGAGGGGAGGGGCCAACAAGGCCAGGCATCTCATTTACACCCCATTATTTTTATTTCTACTTTGCACATTCTTCCTTTGCAAATCTACCATTCCAGTGTTTTACTTGCTATATTGTATTTACTTTGCCACCATGGCCTTTTTTTGGCATTACCTCCCTTATCTCACCTCATTTGCTCACATCGTATATATACTTGTTTATACTGTATTATTGACTGTATGTTTGTTTTACTCCATGTGTAACTCTGTGTCATTGTATGTGTCGAACTGCTTTGCTTTATCTTGGCCAGGTCGCAATTGTAAATGAGAACTTGTTCTCAACTTGCCTACCTGGTTAAATAAAGGTGAAATGAAAAAATAAAATAAAAACTAGGTGAGGGGAGGGGCCAACAAGACCAGGCATCACACTAACCAGGTGAGGGGAGGGGCCAACAAGGTCAGGTATCTCACTAACCAGGTGAGAGGGAGGGGCCAACAAGCAGACCAAAATAGAGAGCTGAACCTATCAACCCAAGATGGCAGTGCAGACGTGGTTTGTTGTCCTCTCGTTTACTTTTTGTATTTTTTTTGTATGTATATTTACCAATTTATTTTTCAATCTCTTTTTCCATTTTTTTATTAAATATACCTTCCGGTAACCCACCTCACTCAATGTGACACGGATCTGCTATTTTTTTAGACCCTATAGCCAAAACTTTCATCAGAAGGTAGCCAGCTAATTAGCTAAGTTACTAGCTATTTAGTCATTGTTAGCCACTGCTAGCGGCCTTTACCCTCTGATCAGGCACCAGCCGTTTTTATAGCCTGGATAACACCTGCCAGCCTCGGACTGTTTTTCTCCACTACAAACGCCAGATTCCTGCCGTAAACCCTGAACCATTGACCATAACAGCTGCCACTGAGTGACCCAGCCGCGAAGCTAGCCCTGAGCCAGGCGCATCTCCCGGGTAGCAAACGAAATTACCACAACTACAATACCTCTTTCGCCATCTGGCCCGGTCCCTTCGTCGACACGGTGCCCCGTCGTACCACCACAACTGGTCCGCAGACGTAATTCCATCAGCTGTGCCTTCAACCGGCCTTTGCTGGACGACAGAGCAGACGCTTCTCCTTACCCCGGGCTGCTAACTTTAAACTAGAGGTCGACAGATTATGATTTTTCAACGCCGATACAGATTATTGGAGGACCAAAAAAGCCGATACCGATTAAATCGGACGATTTTTTAAACTTTTATTTGTAATAATGACAATTACAACAATACTGACTGAACACTTATTTTAACTTAATATAATATATCAATAAAATTAATTTAGCCTCAAATAAATTATGAAACACGTTCAATTTGTTTTAAATAATGCAAAAACAAAGTGTTGGAGAAGAAAGTAAAAGTGCAATATGTGCTATGTAAGAAAGCTAACATTTCAGTTCCTTGCTCAGAACATGAGAACATATGAAAGCTGGTGGTTCCTTTTAACATGAGTCTTCAATATTCCCAGGTAAGAAGTTTTAGGTTGAAGTTATTATAGGAATTATAGGACTATTTCCCTCTATACCATTTGTATTTCATTAATCTTTGACGATTGGATGTTGTTATGGGCACTTCAGTATTGCTAGTGTAACAGTATAGCCTCCGTGCCTCTCCTCGCTCCTCCCTGGGCTAGAACCAGCAACACAACGACAACAGCCACCCTCGAAGCAGCGTTACCCATGCAGAGCAAGGGAAACAACCACCCCAAGGCTCAGAGCGAGTGACGTTTGAAATGCTATTAGCGCGCGCTAACTAGCCAGCCATTTCACTTCGGTTACATCAGCCTCATCTCAGGAGTTGATAGGTTTGAAGTTATAAACAGCGCAATGCTTGACGCACAAGGAAGAGCTGCTGGTAAAACGCACAAAAGTGAATGAATGAATGTTTACACGCCTGCTTGTCTACCACCGCTCAGTCAGATACTTGTATGCTCAGTCAGATTATACGCAACGCAGGACAAGCTAGATAATATCTAGTAAGGGTAGCCTAGTGGTTAGAGCGTTGGACTAGTAACCGAAAGGTCACTGTCAAACGCTCCCTAAAACACTTCTGCGAGCAGGCCTTTCTAATCGACCTGGCCCAGGTATCCTGGAAGGATATTGACCTCATCCCGTCAGTTGAGGATGCGCCTGGTCGTTCTTTAAAAGTCGCAGACGACACCATTCTGTATACATCTGGCCCTTCTTAACAAACCTCCAAACGAGCTTCAATGCCATACAACACTCCTTCAGTGGCCTCAAATCAAATCAAATCAAATTTTAAACTGCTCTTAAACGCTAGCAAAACCAAATGCATGCTTTTCAACCGTTCGCTGCCTGCAGCTGCCCGCCTGACTAGCATCACTACTCTGGACGGTTCTGACCTAGAATACATGAACAACTCCAAATACCTAGGTGTCTGTCTAGACTGTAAACTCTCCTTCCATACTCATATCAAACATCTCCAATCCAAAATCAAATCTAGAATGGGCTTTCTATTCCACAACAAAGCCTCCTTCACTCACACCGCCAAACTTACCCTCGTAAAACTGACAATCCTACTGATCCTCGACTTCGGAGATGTCATCTACAAAAACTTCCAATACTCTACTCAGACTACATCCAATTTGCTGTCACAGTGCCATCCGTTTTGTTAACAAAGTGCCTCATACCACCCACCACTGTGACCTGTACGCTTTAGTCAGCTTTCCCTCGCTACATATTCGCCGCCAGACCCACTGGCTCCAGGTCATCTATAAGTCTATGCTAGGTAAAGCTCCACCTCATCTCAGCGCCCTGGTCACGATAACAACACCCACCCGTAGCACGTGCTCCAGCAGGAATATCTCACTGATCATCCCGAAAGCCAACACCATCTTTGGCTGCTTTTCCTTCCAGTTCTCTGCTGCTAATGACTGGAACAAATTGCAAAAAAATAAATCACTGAAGCTGGAGACTTACGTTTCCCTCACTAACTTTAAACATCAGCTATCTGAGCAGCTAACCGATCGCTGCAGCTGGACATAGCCCATCTGTAAATAGCCCATCCAACCTACCTACCTCATCCCCATAATGTTTTTATTTACTTTCTGCACTTTTGCACACCAGTATCACTACTTACACACCATCATCTGCTCATCATCATCTGCTCATCTATCACTCCAGTGTTAATCTACTAAATTGTAATTACTTTGCTACTATGGCCTATTTATTGCCATACCTCCTCATGCCATTCGCACACACTGTATATAGACTTTATTTTCTATTGTGTTATTGACTGTATGTTTGTTTATTCCATGTGTATCTCTGTGTTGTTGTTTGTGTTGCACTGCTTTGCTTTATCTTGGCCAGGTCGCAGTTGTAAATGAGAACTTGTTCTCAACTAGCCTACCTGGTTAAATAAAGATGAAATAGATAAATAAAACAATTAAAGATCAGGGCCTGTATTCACAAAGAGTAGGAGTGCTGGTCTAGGATCAGGTCTTCCTTCTTATTCATTAGGATCTAAAGGGCAAAACTGATCCTAGATCAGGACTCCGGTGCTTTATGAACACAGGCCCAGGAACCTGGCATAACCTGCACAAACTTCATGAGGCATCAATTTTACGACTTATACAATTGTGGACCTGAAAGTGGTTGTGGGTGATACTACAGGGATAGACAGTAATATCTCTCAGGCCGATTGCAGTAATGCAGCACTGAACATGGAAACATAGACTGAGCATTACATCACAAAGGACATCTACAATCAGCTACGCTGCTATGTCCACAGACAGACAGCTGGCTAACAGCAGGTGATCGCTGGGACAGACAAGGGCACAGATCAGCTCTTTATTTAGCCACACAGCACAATACAATAGAGGTAGGTCTAAGACGTATCTAACAAACAAAAAGGTTAACTCCAGATCAGTGTTAAAGGTCATAGATGAACAGGTTAGTCAGCTGACATACCCCTGGAGGATGGAAAAATCAGGAGAATTCATTCCATTCCAGCTATTACAATGAGCCAGTCCTCCCATCTAAAGTTACACCAGCATCCACTGGGAGTACGGTCATTATCTCTGGTTCTGAGGTGGTGTAGTGTGGGTCACAATCTCTGGTTCTGAAGTGGTGTGGGTCATGATCTCCGGTTCTGAGGTGGTGGAGTGTGGGTCATTATCTCTGGTTCTGAGGTGGTGGAGTGTGGGTCATGATCTCCGGTTCTGAGGTGGTGGAGTGTGGGTCATGATCTCTGGTTCTGAGGTGGTGGAGTGTGGGTCATGATCTCCGGTTCTGAGGTGGTGGAGTGTGGGTCATGATCTCTGGTTCTGAGGTGGTGGAGTGTGGGTCATTATCTCTGGTTCTGAGGTGGTGGAGTGTGGGTCATGATCTCCGGTTCTGAGGTGGTGGAGTGTGGGTCATGATCTCTGGTTCTGAGGTGGTGGAGTGTGGGTCATTATATCTGGTTCTGAGGTGGTGGAGTGTGGGTCATGATCTCTGGTTCTGAGGTGGTGGAGTGTGGGTCATGATCTCTGGTTCTGAGGTGGTGGAGTGTGGGTCATGATCTCTGGTTCTGAGGTGGTGGAGTGTGGGTCATGATCTCTGGTTCTGAGGTGGTGGAGTGTGGGTCATGATCTCTGATTCTGAGGTGGTGGAGTGTGGGTCATGATCTCTGGTTCTGAGGTGGTGGAGTGTGGGTCATGATCTCTGGTTCTGAGGTGGAGTGTGGGTCATGATCTCTGGTTCTGAGGTGGTGGAGTGTGGGTCATGATCTCTGGTTCTGAGGTGGTGGAGTGTGGGTCATGATCTCTGGTTCTGAGGTGGTGGAGTGTGGGTCATGATCTCTGGTTCTGAGATGGAGTGTGGGTCATTATCTCTGGTTCTGAGGTGGTGGAGTGTGGGTCATTATCTCTGGTTCTGAGGTGGTGGAGTGTGGGTCATTATCTCTGGTTCTGAGGTGGTGTAGTGTGGAAGTTAGGTGCCCAAACTGAGCCCTGCAGGGTGAGGCTGAGAGGGTGAGGCTGGCTACAGCCCAGTAGCTGCCAGGGAGACGTCTCATCTGGCTGGGTAGAGCACCAGTCTGTCTGAAGGAGGGAGAGGTGTTGACTGAGCTGTGTGGCAGTAGAATTTTTATTTAGCATGAGTCATTACCTAACTGACACATCATTCTCAATAAGATTTCACTTGTGAAATAAAAATGTTAAAAAGAAACTGGCTTTATAAAATACATTAGATTGATTTTGTGTACAGGCGATTGGCCTCAGTATATAGGCTTTCATCCCTTGAGTTGATGTCAACGCCCCGGGGAAACACATCAAAACTCCACTTTAAATAGACCTAACACGTACCTGTGTTAAGGTCTATTTATCACTGGTCTGACCAATCGGAATCCATTCTTCAAGATTGTTTTGATCACGCGGACTGGGATATGTTCTGGGTAGCCTCTGAGAATAACATTGACATTTACACGGACAAAGTAACTGAGTTCATCAGGAATTGTATAGGGGATGTTGTTCCCACTGACTATTAAAAACCTATGCAAACCAGAAACTGTGGCGAGATGGCAGCATTCGCGCAAAAAAGTGCAAACCACCGCATTTAACCATGACAAGGTGACTAGGAATAGGGCCGAATACAAAGTGTAGTTATTCTCTCCTTAAGAGACAAAACATCAGTGCAGAGAAAGTGGAGTCGCAATTCAACGGCTCAGACACAATACGTACAGTACCAGTCAAATATGGACACACCTACTCATTCCAAGGTTTTTCTTTATTTTTACTACTTTCTGCATTGTAGAATAATAGTGAATACATCAAAACTATTAAATAACACATATGGAATCCTGTAGTAACCAAAAAAAAATGATTATTCAAAGTAGCAACCCTTTGCCTTCACAACAGCTTTGCACGCTCTTGACATTCTCTCAACCAGCTTCATGGGGTAGTCACCTGGAATACATTTCCATTAACTGGTGTGCCTTGTTAAAAGTTAATTTGTGAAATTGATTTTGTTCTTAATGCTTTAGAAGCAATCAGTTGTGTTGTGACAAGGTATACAGAAGATGGTATTTTACCAAATAGGGTGAAGTCCATGGAACAGAACAGCTCAAATAAGCTAAAAGAAAGTACAGTCCAGCATTACTTTAAGACATGGTCAGTCAATGTGAAAAAATTCAAGAACATTGAACGTTTTTTCACGTGCAGTTGCAAAAACCATCAAGAGATATGATGAAACTGGCTCTAATGAGGACCGCCACAGGAATGGAAGACCTAAAGTTACCTCTGCTGCAGAGGATAAGTTCATTAGAGTTACCTCTGCTGCAGAGGATAAGTTCATTAGAGTTACCAGCCCCAGAAATAGCAGTCCAAATAAATGCTTCTCAGAGTTCAAGTAACAGACTTATCTCAACATCAACTGTTCAGAGAAGACTGCGTGAATCAGGCCTTCATGGTCGAATTGCTGCAAAGAAACCCCTACTAAAGCACAACAATAAGAAGAAGAGACTTGCTTGAGCCAAGAAACATGAGCAATGGACATTAGACCGGTGGAAATCTGTCCTTTGGTCTGATGAGTCTAAATTGGAGATTTTTGGTTCTAACAGGAGTCTCTTTGTGAGACGCAGAGTAGGTGAACGGATGATCTCCGTATGTGTGGTTCCCACTGTGAAGCATGAAGGTGGTGGTGTGGGGGTGCTTTGCTGGTGACGCGGTCTGTGATTTTTTTATTTATTCAAAAGGCACACTTAACCAGCATAGCTACCACAGCATTCTGCAGCGATACGCCATCCCATCTGGGTTGCGCTTAGTGGGACTATCATTTGTTTTTCAACAGGACAATAACATCTGCAAAAAATGTGTATGTGAGGCACAGCGTAAGGAAACAGCACATGCTGTTGTTTCCAACATTTTTCAAAATCATAGTCGCACACCTCATGTAGCGCATAGTCCGATATGTTTAATCTGTCACATAAGCTGAATACAGGTATAGACCTTACCGTGAAATGATTACTTACAAGCCCTTAACCAACAGTGCAGTTCAAGAAAGAGTTAAGAAAATATCTACCAAACAAAGTAAAGTAAAAAAATAAAATAAAAAGTAACAATAACGAGGCTACGTACAGGGGGTATGTATGTATAGATAACGAGGCTATGTATGTATAGATAATAAACAGCTAATAGCAGCAGTGTACAAAACAAATGGAAGGGGGTTGTGAATGTAAATAGTCCAGTGGTGATTCATTGTTCAGCAGTCTTATGTCTTGAGGGTAGAAGCTGCTAAGGAGCCTTTTTGTCCTAGACTTGGCGCTCCGGTACCACTTGCTGTGCGATAGCAGAGAGAACAGTCCATGACTTGGGGGACTGGACTTTTATGGGCTATCCTCTGACACCGCTTATTATAGATGTCCTGGATGACAGGAAGATTGGCCCCAGGGATGTACTGGGCCATTCGCATTACCCTCTGTGGAGCCTTTACGTTCAGTTGCCATACCAGGCAGGCGGTGATGAAACCAGTCAGGATGCTCTCCATGGTGCACCTGTAGAACTCTGAGGATCTGGGGACCCACGCCAAATCTTTTCAGTCTCCTGTGGGGGAAAAGGTTGTCGTGCCCTCTTCACGACTGTCTTAGTAAGTTTGGACCATGATAGTTCGTTAGTGATGTGGACTCCAGGGAACTTGGAAAAACTCTCGACCCGCTCCACTACAGCCCCGTTGATGTTAATGAGGGCCTGTTCGGCCCACCTTTTCCTGTAGTCCACGATCAGCTCCTTTGTCTTGTTCACTTTGAGGTAGAGGTTGTTGGCCTGGCACCACACTGCCAGGTCTGGTCCTACAGGAAACGTATGATCTCTGTAATTGCTAACAAAGGATTCTGTACCAAATATTAAGTTCTGCTTTTCTGATGTATCAAATACTTACGTCATGCAATAAAATGCAAATAAATTACTTAAAAATCATACAATGTGATTTTCTGGATTTTTGTTTTAGATTCCGTCTCTCACAGTTGAAGTGTACCTATGATAAAAATTACAGACGTCTACATGCTTTGTAAGTAGGAAAACCTGCAAAATCGGCAGTGTATCAAATACTTGTTCTCCCCACTACATATAACCCTAACCCTTTATTTAACCAGGTATTATATATATAACCCTAACCCTTTATTTTTCTTTATTTTTATTTTACCTTTATTTAACCAGGTAGGCAAGTTGAGAACAAGTTCTCATTTACAATTGCGACCTGGCCAAGATAAAAGCAAAGCAGTTCGACAGATACAACGACACAGAGTTACACATGGAGTAAAACAAACATACAGTCAATAATACAGTATAAACAAGTCTATATACAATGTGAGCAAATGAGGTGAGAAGGGAGGTAAAGGCAAAAAAGGCCATGGTGGCAAAGTAAATACAATATAGCAAGTAAGACCTGGCCAAGATAAAGCAAAGCAGTGCGACACAAACACCAACACAGAGTTACACATGGAATAAACAAGCCAATAACTCAGTAAACAGGTCAATGACACAGTAGGAAAAAAATAAAGACTATATACAGTGTGTGCAAAAGGCATTAGGAGGCAGGCAATAAATAGGCCATAGTGGCGTAGAATTACAATGCTTATCAATCCACAAGCAGCCTTTTCCCCACTTCTATGATAAAATTATTCTATTAAGTCATACAAAAGTGTTACTGCGTGTGAAGTTTAAAATGCATCCTGTCATTACTAAATGTGGAATGTGAAAGGTATTTTGAACATGACTATTTAACACAAAAAAAGTATAGAATAGAAGCACAAGCATTTCGCTACACTCGCATTAACATCTGCTAACCATGTGTATGTGACAAATAAAATTTGATTTGATTTGATTTGAATCAGTCGTCTCCCGCAAATAAAGGGGATGATGACGCAATCTTTGCAAGATGGAGGGAAACTAATTTCATTGGTCCTCAACTCAGCTCAGCTCAGCCATTTCATTCAGGGTAAGCAGAGTTAGCCGTGTGCTAGCCTGCCCCAGAACAGGACCGTTCTGAAGGATTTGTTGCCATAGAAATGTACCTGGCTAAAAGGTGAGACACTTTCACATGACCGGTTATCCCGAGTTGAACTCAGAGTTGACCAAAGCTACCTTGCTAACTCCTCAATCCTGCTTGGCATGATACTCCTCTGGTTTGGTTAGAGGTCTGGGCACATTCAAAATGGCAGCCTATTCCCCATGTAGTGCACTACATTTGAGCAGGACCTATTCGGTGTGAAATGCAGACTTAGTGGGAACACTCAGTCCCTTCAAGCGTGTAGAGACACTCCTGGAAAAACAGGACTTCTCTCCAAATACAGATCAGCATCAGAATCTCATTTGAAGACTTGTGACTCAGAGGAATGAGGAATGAGGCAGGCAGGCAGGCAGGTAGGAGGGTAGGAGTTAGAGAGTTGCTGAAGGAAAGAGGGGGGCTGAGCAGCTTCAGGCAACACAGAGCCAGAAAACAACCACGGGGGCCTCCCGGGTGGCGCAGTGGTTAAGGGCGCTGTACCACCAGACTCTGGGTTCGCGCCCAGGCTCTGTCGTAACCGGGAGGTCCGTGGGGCGACGCACAATTGGCCTAGCGTCGTCCGGGTTAGGGATGGCTTGGCCGGTAGGGAAATCCTTGTCTCACTGCGCACCAGCGACTCCTGTGGCGGGCCGGGTGCAGTGTGCGCTAACCAAGATTGCCAGGTGCACGGTGTTTCCTCCGACACATTGGGGTTGGATGGCGCTGTGTTAAGAAGCAGTGCGGCTTGGTTGTGTTGTGTATCGGAGGACGCATGACTTTCAACCTTCGTCTCTCCCGAGCCTGTACGGGAGTTGTAGCGATGAGACAAGATAGTAGCTACTAAAAAACAATTGGATACCACGAAATTGGGGAGAAAAAGGGGTAAAATCCAACAAAAAAAAGAAAAAGAAAACAACCACGGGCGGCCATGTTGCTAAACACACTGCGATAAATGTAGGTTGTGTCCACAACCACAATGTAGAAACCTGCCTATAATGAGCAGCTAATTAGGGGCTGGGCTGGACTGCTCTCATCACTTCACCTCAGACTGGGGCTGGACTGGGGCTGCTCTCATCACTTCACCTCAGACTGGGGCTGGATTGGGGCTGCTCTCATCACTTCACCTCAGACTGGGGCTGGACTGGGGCTGCTTTCATCACTTCACCTCAGACTGGGGCTGCTGCTCATCACTTCACCTCAGACTGGGGCTGGATTGGGGCTGCTCTCATCACTTCACCTCAGACTGGGGCTGGACTGGGGCTGCTCTCATCACTTCACCTCAGACTGGGGCTGGACTGGGGCTGCTCTCATCACTTCACCTCAGACTGGGGCTGGATTGGGGCTGCTCTCATCACTTCACCTCAGACTGGGGCTGGATTGGGGCTGCTCTCATCACTTCACCTCAGACTGGGGCTGGATTGGGGCTGCTCTCATCACTTCACCTCAGACTGGGGCTGGACTGGGGCTGCTTTCATCACTTCACCTCAGACTGGGGCTGGACTGGGGCTGCTCTCATCACTTCACCTCAGACTGGGGCTGGACTGGGGCTGCTCTCATCACTTCACCTCAGACTGGGGCTGGACTGGGGCTGCTTTCATCACTTCACCTCAGACTGGGGCTGGACTGGGGCTGCTCTCATCACTTCACCTCAGACTGGGGCTGCTCTCATCACTTCACCCCAGACTGGGGCTGGACTGGGCTGCTCTCATCACTTCACCTCAGACTGGGGCTGGACTGGGGCTGGACTGGGGCTGCTCTCATCACTTCACCTCAGACTGGGGCTGGACTGGGGCTGCTCTCATCACTTCACCTCAGACTGGGGCTGGACTGGGGCTGCTCTCATCACTTCACCTCAGACTGGGGCTGGACTGGGGCTGCTCTCATCACTTCACCTCAGACTGGGGCTGGACTGGGGCTGCTCTCATCACTTCACCTCAGACTGGGGCTGGACTGGGGCTGCTCTCATCACTTCACCTCAGACTGGGGCTGGACTGGGGCTGCTCTCATGGGGGCTGCTCTGGACATCACTTCACCTCAGACTGGGGCTGGATTGGGGCTGCTCTCATCACTTCACCTCAGACTGGGGCTGGATTGGGGCTGCTCTCATCACTTCACCTCAGACTGGGGCTGGACTGGGGCTGCTTTCATCACTTCACCTCAGACTGGGGCTGGACTGGGGCTGCTCTCATCACTTCACCTCAGACTGGGGCTGGACTGGGGCTGCTCTCATCACTTCACCTCAGACTGGGGCTGGACTGGGGCTGCTTTCATCACTTCACCTCAGACTGGGGCTGGACTGGGGCTGCTCTCATCACTTCACCTCAGACTGGGGCTGCTCTCATCACTTCACCCCAGACTGGGGCTGGACTGGGCTGCTCTCATCACTTCACCTCAGACTGGGGCTGGACTGGGGCTGGACTGGGGCTGCTCTCATCACTTCACCTCAGACTGGGGCTGGACTGGGGCTGCTCTCATCACTTCACCTCAGACTGGGGCTGGACTGGGGCTGCTCTCATCACTTCACCTCAGACTGGGGCTGGACTGGGGCTGCTCTCATCACTTCACCTCAGACTGGGGCTGGACTGGGGCTGGACTGGGGCTGCTCTCATCACTTCACCTCAGACTGGGGCTGGACTGGGGCTGCTCTCATCACTTCACCTCAGACTGGGGCTGGACTGGGGCTGCTCTCATCACTTCACCTCAGACTGGGGCTGGACTGGGGCTGCTCTCATCACTTCACCTCAGACTGGGGCTGGACTGGGGCTGCTCTCATCACTTCACCTCAGACTGGGGCTGGACTGGGGCTGCTCTCATCACTTCACCTCAGACTGGGGCTGGACTGGGGCTGCTTTCATCACTTCACCTCAGACTGGGGCTGGACTGGGGCTGCTCTCATCACTTCACCTCAGACTGGGGCTGCTCTCATCACTTCACCCCAGACTGGGGCTGGACTGGGCTGCTCTCATCACTTCACCTCAGACTGGGGCTGGACTGGGGCTGGACTGGGGCTGCTCTCATCACTTCACCTCAGACTGGGGCTGGACTGGGGCTGCTCTCATCACTTCACCTCAGACTGGGGCTGGACTGGGGCTGCTCTCATCACTTCACCTCAGACTGGGGCTGGACTGGGGCTGCTCTCATCACTTCACCTCAGACTGGGGCTGGACTGGGGCTGCTCTCATCACTTCACCTCAGACTGGGGCTGGACTGGGCTGCTCTCATCACTTCACCTCAGACTGGGGCTGGACTGGGGCTGGACTGGGGCTGCTCTCATCACTTCACCTCAGACTGGGGCTGGATTGGGGCTGCTCTCATCACTTCACCTCAGACTGGGGCTGGATTGGGGCTGCTCTCATCACTTCACCTCAGACTGGGGCTGGATTGGGGCTGCTCTCATCACTTCACCTCAGACTGGGGCTGGACTGGGGCTGCTTTCATCACTTCACCTCAGACTGGGGCTGCTCTCATCACTTCACCTCAGACTGGGGCTGGACTGGGGCTGCTCTCATCACTTCACCTCAGACTGGGGCTGGACTGGGGCTGCTTTCATCACTTCACCTCAGACTGGGGCTGGACTGGGGCTGCTCTCATCACTTCACCTCAGACTGGGGCTGCTCTCATCACTTCACCCCAGACTGGGGCTGGACTGGGCTGCTCTCATCACTTCACCTCAGACTGGGGCTGGACTGGGGCTGGACTGGGGCTGCTCTCATCACTTCACCTCAGACTGGGGCTGGACTGGGGCTGCTCTCATCACTTCACCTCAGACTGGGGCTGGACTGGGGCTGCTCTCATCACTTCACCTCAGACTGGGGCTGGACTGGGCTGCTCTCATCACTTCACCTCAGACTGGGGCTGGACTGGGGCTGGACTGGGGCTGCTCTCATCACTTCACCTCAGACTGGGGCTGGACTGGGGCTGCTCTCATCACTTCACCTCAGACTGGGGCTGGACTGGGGCTGCTCTCATCACTTCACCTCAGACTGGGGCTGGACTGGGGCTGCTCTCATCACTTCACCTCAGACTGGGGCTGGACTGGGGCTGCTCTCATCACTTCACCTCAGACTGGGGCTGGACTGGGGCTGCTCTCATCACTTCACCTCAGACTGGGGCTGGACTGGGGCTGCTCTCATCACTTCACCTCAGACTGGGGCTGGGCTGGGCTGCTCTCATCACTTCACCTCAGACTGGGGCTGGACTGGGGCTGGGCTGCTCTCATCACTTCACCTCAGACTGGGGCTGGACTGGGGCTGGGCTGGTCTCATCACTTCACCTCAGACTGGGGCTGGATTGGGGATGGACTGGGGCTACTCTCATCAAATTAAAGTTTATTTGTCTGAATACAACAGGTGTAGACCTCACAGTGAAATGCTGAATACAGCAGGTATAGACCTCACAGTGAAATGCTGACTACAACAGGTGTAGACCTTACAGTGAAATGCTGACTACAACAGGTGTAGACCTCACAGTGAAATGCTGAATACAACCTTACAGTGAAATACTTACTTACAGGCTCTAACCAATAGTGCGGGGAAAAAAGGTGTGTGAAACTTCTTCTGATGGGATAAAAGGGGTCAGCCATCTTGGTCACTCAGGGTTTGGCAGTACTGTAATATGATTGGTGTAAAACAATGAATTTGAAGAGGATCTTAACTGTATGTGAGGGTTAGAAAGCTAGCAGACAGTTTGAGGAAAATAACTGCCAAAATACAATTCAAAAGGTAGTCAATCCACAGCCACTGGCTGAAATCAGCTGATGATGGATTTCCAACTTGTCAAAGTCCCAACAAGTACTGGTATTGTATCATATAATAACGTTAAACAGCTTTCCAAGAAAATAAAAATGTATGGTCTGAAAGCCTAATCGCTAGACAGAGTGAAATCCTTATCTTCGTAACAGTACAGGATAAACTAGTGAGGGTGAAATAACTGAACATGTCAAGGTGAGAATTCCTCAAATCAGCAGTGGTGTTAAGTAATTTAGCAAAAATACTTTAAAGTACTAAATAAGTCGTTTTTGGGGGGTATCTGTACTTTACTTTTTAAAATGACAACTTTTACTTCACTACATTTCTAAAGAAAATAATGTAGATTTTTCCTGACACCCAAAAGTCCTCGTTACAGTTTAAATGCTTTGCAGAACAGGAAACTGGTCCAATTCAGGCACTTATCAAGAGAACATCCCTTGTCGCAGCCGGCCGTGACCGGGAGGTCCATCGGGCGACGCATAATTGGCCCAGCATCGTCCGGGTAAGGAAGGGCTTGGCCAGCAGGGATATCTGCCTGCCAAGAAACATGTAGGTTTTACAGACTCGGTCAGAGAGGTTTTAAAATGTCACTGAAAGCACTTGACAGTTGGTCCTCTCATGCTTTGAGTACACGTTCTGGTAATCCGTCTGGCCCAGCGGCTTTGTGAATGTTGACCTGTTTAAAAGGTCTTGCTCACATTGGCTACCGAGAGCATTACCACACAGTCATCCATAATTTACTGGACATCATTATGGGGTTGTGTGTGTAGATAGCTGAGCATTTAAAAAAAAAAATCAATTTTAGAATAAGGCTGTAAAGTAACAAAATGTGGAAAAATACAAAGGGCCAGAAAACTTTCCGAATGCACTGCACCCCCCCCCTCCCTACCTGTTGGTCTCTGATACTCTGATTATCTTGGCAAAGGAGAAATGCTCACTAAAAGTGAGTGTGGTGTAGTACAGGGATGCACAATATATCGGTGAACATATCGTAATCAGCTGATATTAGCTCAAAAATGTCAACATCGGTACCGGCCAATGTCTAGTTTAACGCCCGATGTGCAAAACTGATGTCAAAGCTGTACATGTAATGACGCCACGTAAAATGTTACGCTATACGTGCAACACAGTGTGGTATGGTGCCGTGTAGTATAGTATGGTGTAGTGTAGGGCAGTGCAGTGTAGTATGGTGTAGGGCAGTGTGGTGTAAGGTTCTATATAGGGTAGTGTGTGTGGTGTAGGGCAGTGTGGTGTAAGGTTCTATATAGGGTAGTGTGTGTGGTGTAGGGTAGTGTGGTGTAAGGTTCTATATAGGGTAGTGTGTGTGGTGTAGGGTAGTGTGGTGTAGGGTAGGGTAGTGTGGTGTAAGGTACTATATAGGGTAGTGTGTGTGGTGTAGGGTAGTGTGGTGTAAGGTTCTATATAGGGTAGTGTGTGTGGTGTAGGGTAGTGTGGTGTAGGGTAGGGTAGTGTGGTGTAAGGTACTATATAGGGTAGTGTGTGTGGTGTAGGGTAGGGTAGTGTGGTGTAGGGTAGGGTGGTGTAGGGTAGTGTGGTATGGTGTAGGGTAGTGTGGTGTAGGGTAGTGTGGTGTAGGGTAGTGTGGTATGGTGTAGGGTAGTGTGGTGTAGGGTAGTGTGGTATGGTGTAGGTTATTGTGGTATGGTGTAGGGTAGTGTGTGGTGTAGGGTAGTGTGGTGTAGGGTAGTGTGGTGTGGTGTAGGGTAGTGTGGTGTGGTGTAGGGTGGTGTGGTGTAGGGTAGTGTGGTGTGGTATAGGGTAGTGTGGTGTGGTGTAGGGTAGTGTGGTGTGGTATGGTGTAGGGTAATGTGGTGTAGGGTAGTGTGGTGTAGGGTAGTGTGGTAGTGGGTATGGTGTAGGGTAGTGTGGTTTGGTGTGGTGTAGGGTGTGTGGTGTAGGGTAGTGTGGTGTGGTGTAGGGTAGTGTGGTATGGTGTAGGGTAGTGTGGTATGGTGTAGGGTAGTGTGGGGTAGTGTGGTGTGGTGTAGGGTAGTGTGGTGTGGTGTAGTGTGGTGTGGGGTAGTGTGGTGTGGGGTAGTGTAGTGTGGTGTGGTGTAGGGTAGGGTGGTGTGGTGTAGGGTAGTGTGGTGTGGTGTAGGGTAGTGTGGTGTAGGGTAGTGTGGTGTGGTGTAGGGTAGTGTGGTGTGGTGTAGGGTAGTGTGGTGTAGGGTAGTGTGGTGTAAGGTACTATATAGGGTAGTGTGGTGTAAGGTAGTTTGTTTGGTGTAGTATGTGACGTTTGGTGTGGGAGGGGCACGGCTCTGTTGCATCCCGCAGTGTGTGTGACGTTTGGTGTGGGAGGGGGCACGGCTCTGTTGCATCCCGCAGTGTGTGTGACGTTTGGTGTGGGAGGGGGCACGGCTCTGTTGCATCCCGCAGTGTGTGTGACGTTTGGTGTGGGAGGGGGCACGGCTCTGTTGCATCCCGCAGTGTGTGTGACGTTTGGTGTGGGAGGGGGCACGGCTCTGTTGCATCCCGCAGTGTGTGTGACGTTTGGTTTGGCGTTATTTTATTGTTTTAAGTTGTACACTTAGTTTGTAAACCATCTGTCAACCAGCTTTACAGTGGTGGGGCATTGGACTGGTCGTGTACATACCCGCTACAAACGGACTAAATTATGAAAACACTACTGTCGGAGCATAAACAAGACTAATGTAGTATGAAACCAGTCGATAGTCTTCACTTACATGATAAACAACAAGGAGCATCATGATGTGCAATAAGAAGCACAAGCTAGCCTTTAGTCCTATGCTATATTCCCTGACCCTTTACATTTTGGGAGAGATGAAATCGATAGGCAAAACAGTAAGTCGTTAGAATATTCAAGAATCTGTTCTAAAGAGATGACATCATTAGCCTACATTGTTACATTGGGATATTAGAATGTAGCAAACTGTAGGCTTGACGTCCCGTTATGACGACTCAAAATGAACTACAGTAAACAACGCAATGAGGAAATGACTTATTTGTAGGCTTAGTTAGTAGAGAGATGACCTTCTTGGCCAACAAGTCTAGCAGGTGATATGTTCTAAATATATCACAGTATTTTAAAAATATGGACAGTATTATATATATATATATGTTTTTGAATACGGTAATATAAATTCATGCTTTATGAGCAGTACGTGACCCTAGGGAGGCAACACATACATTCTAAGTCATTTCTCGATTCAGATTTGTATATATTTTTTACTAAACTGTTCAATTAAACTTCAACCAAAAACAATTTTCAGCATTTATCAATTTCTGCAAACATTTCATGATTGGAGTCGCATGGGGCAGCGCACAATTGGCCCAGCGTAGTCCAGGTTTGGCCGTCATTGTAAATAAGAATTAGTTCTTAAACTGACTTGCCTAGTTAAATAAACTGTTAAAAATATATATATAATAATAATAATAATAATAATAATAATAATTCCACACTGCCACATTGGGCTACACGATATTGACAAAATATGTCTAACCTTATTTTTAACCATGTTGATTTGACATGCGATTTAGATGAAAAATCATGGGTCAACTGTTGGAATCATAGAAAAATAATGTTTATTATAATTCTATAGTTAGAATATAAGTGGTCACTTTAAATACAGTATTCAACATGACAACGAATGCAAATGCTAGGGACGAGTTATTGTGACAGGTTAGGAACCAAAGTGTTGGTCAGTATTTCCTATGGGACCCTATAATCTTCGGCTACATTAAAATGTTCTCTTAGGTAGTTCATGTAGCTAACATATTCATGCTTCGCCTATTCCACTTCCAAACTGTGCCATTGTTCCCCTTTCAAAAAAAAAAGTAAAGTGTGTGAATGTGTCTACAGTTGAAGTCGGCAATTTACATACACTTAGGTTGGAGTCTTTAAAACTCGTTTTTCAACCACTGCACAAATTTCTTGTTAACAAACTATAGTTTTGGCAAGTCGGTTAGGACATCTACTTTGTCCATGACAAGTAATTTTTCCAACAATTGTTTACAGACAAGTCTTATATTGACATAGGTGCAGCGTGGGTAGATTTCCACAGCCTCAACTCCTGTCAGTGTTTTATTCCATTGAGATTCAATGTCAGTTTCAGTGATTTAGCTTTTTTCCAATTCAATGTAAACACTGAAAAAAAGCAACAAAAAAAGTGTATATCTAGAGTCTTCCAATTCATTGTGACAATCAAATGTCTGGGAGCTGGAGAGTGATAAAGGAAAGAGAGAAACCCTTATCTCAGCGCCAAGCCGTCTATGCTGTTGTCACGCCAACTCGGTACAAATGGTCATTCATGGTTTCCATGGTGGGCACTGGGCTCTGTATTTGGGATGATTTCCATTCCATGAAACACACACTTAAACAAATATTCCCCCAGTGGGACCTTGATACAAACAGGTCTCAGCTGACTACATGTTAGACACAAATGCATACGATGGAATAATACACTACTGCAGAAGCCTATGAGAAAATTACATTAGAACAATGTAGAACAAATTCAAGCTTGGTTTCTAAAGCACCCTTAAAACAATGGAAACATGGTTAATTCTCTACCAGTAGAAACCTTATCTGACAAACCAAAACAGTCCTTGACGTGTAACTCACCTCTAAGGACGTGTTGGGAGGTCTGTATTTATCTGGAAAGAGAAAAGAAAGTGTTAGTCAAATATGCATCACTACATACATACACAAATACCCTACCACTGCAGCATCACTACATACACACATACCCTACCACTGCAGCATCACTACATACCCTACCACTGCAGCATCACTACATACACACATACCCTACCACCGCAGCATCACTACACACACACATACCCTACCACTGCAGCATCACTACACACACACACACATACCCTACCACTGCAGCATCACTACATACACACATACCCTACCACTGCAGCATCACTACATACACACATACCCTACCACTGCAGCATCACTACATACACACATACCCTACCACTGCAGCATCACTACATACCTACCACTGCAGCATCACTACATACACACATACCCTACCACTGCAGCATCACTACATACACAGCATCACCCTACCACTGCAGCATCACTACATACCCTACCACTGCAGCATCACTACATACCCTACCACTGCAGCATCACTACATAGCATCACTACAACTGCAGCATCACTACATACACTACCACTGCAGCATCACTACATACACTACCACTGCAGCATCACTACATACACACATACCCTACCACTGCAGCATCACTACATACACACATACCCTACCACTGCAGCATCACTACATACACACATACCCTACCACTGCAGCATCACTACATACACACATACCCTACCACTGCAGCATCACTACATACACACATACCCTACCACCGCAGCATCACTACACACACACACATACCCTACCACTACATACACACATACCCTACCACTGCAGCATCACTACATACACACATCACCCTACCACTGCAGCATCACTACATACCCTACCACTACACTGCATCACTACATACACTACCACTGCAGCATCACTACATACACTACCACTGCAGCATCACTACATACACACATACCCTACCACCGCAGCATCACTACACATACCCTACCACCGCAGCATCACTACATACCCTACCACTGCAGCATCACTACATACACACATACCCTACCACCGCAGCATCACTACATACCCTACCACTGCAGCATCACTACATACACACACACCCTACCACTGCAGCATCACTACATACCCTACCACCGCAGCATCACTACATACCTTACCACTGCAGCATCACTACATACACACTACCACTGCAGCATCACTACATACACTACCACTGCAGCATCACTACATACACACATACCCTACCACCACAGCATCACTACATACCCTACCACTGCAGCATCACTACATACCCTACCACTGCAGCATCACTACATACACACACTACCCTACCACTGCAGCATCACTACATACACACATACCCTACCACTGCAGCATCACTACATACACACATACCCTACCACTGCAGCATCACTACATACACACATACCCTACCACTGCAGCATCACTACATACACACATACCCTACCACTGCAGCATCACTACATACACACATCACCCTACCACTGCAGCATCACTACATACACACATACCCTACCACTGCAGCATCACTACATACACACATACCCTACCACTGCAGCATCACTACATACACACATACCCTACCACTGCAGCATCACTACATACACACATACCCTACCACTGCAGCATCACTACATAAACTACCACTGCAGCATCACTACATACACTACCACTGCAGCATCACTACATACACTACCACTGCAGCATCACTACATACACACATACCCTACCACTGCAGCATCACTACATACCCTACCACTGCAGCATCACTACATACCCTACCACTGCAGCATCACTACATACACTACCACTGCAGCATCACTACATAACCTACCACCGCAGCATCACTACATACACACATACCCTACCACCGCAGCATCACTACATACACACATACCCTACCACCGCAGCATCACTACACACACATACCCTACCACCGCAGCATCACTACACACACACACATACCCTACCACTGCAGCATCACTACATACACACATACCCTACCACTGCAGCATCACTACATACCCTACCACTGCAGCATCACTACATACACTACCACTGCAGCATCACTACATACACACATACCCTACCACTGCAGCATCACTACATACACACATACCCTACCACTGCAGCATCACTACATACCCTACCTCTGCAGAATCACTACATACACTACCACCGCAGCATCACTATACACACACACATACCCTACCACTGCAGCATCACTACATACACACACATACCCTACCACTGCAGCATCACTACATACACACATACCCTACCACTGCAGCATCACTACATACACACATACCCTACCACTGCAGCATCACTACATACCCTACCACTGCAGCATCACTACATACCCTACCACTGCAGCATCACTACATACCCTACCACTGCAGCATCACTACATACCCTACCACTGCAGCATCACTACATACCCTACCACTGCAGCATCACTACATACCCTACCACTGCAGCATCACTACATACCCTACCACTGCAGCATCACTACATACCCTACCACTGCAGCATCACTACATACCCTACCACTGCAGCATCACTACATACCCTACCACTGCAGCATCACTACATACATACCACTGCAGCATCACTACATACCCTACCACTGCAGCATCACTACATACCCTACCACTGCAGCATCACTACATACCCTACCACTGCAGCATCACTACATACCCTACCACTGCAGCATCACTACATACACAGCATACCCTACCACTGCAGCATCACTACATACACACATACCCTACCACTGCAGCATCACTACATACACACATACCCTACCACTGCAGCATCACTACATACACACATACCCTACCACTGCAGCATCACTACATACCCTACCACTGCAGCATCACTACCCTACCACCGCAGCATCACTACACACACACATACCCTACCACTGCAGCATCACTACATACACACATACCCTACCACTGCAGCATCACTACATACCCTACCACTGCAGCATCACTACATACACTACCACTGCAGCATCACTACATACACTACCACTGCAGCATCACTACATACACTACCACTGCAGCATCACTACATACACACATACCCTACCACTGCAGCATCACTACATACCCTACCACTGCAGCATCACTACATACACTACCACTGCAGCATCACTACATAACCTACCACCGCAGCATCACTACATACACACATACCCTACCACCGCAGCATCACTACACTGCACACTACCTACCACTGCAGCATCACTACATACCTTACCACTGCAGCATCACTACATACACTACCACTGCAGCATCACTACATACACTACCACTGCAGCATCACTACATACACTACCACTGCAGCATCACTACATACACTACCACTGCAGCATCACTACATACACTACCACTGCAGCATCACTACATACACTACCACTGCAGCATCACTACATACACTACCACTGCAGCATCACTACATACCCTACCACTGCAGCATCACTACATACCCTACCACTGCAGCATCACTACATACCCTACCACTGCAGCATCACTACATACACTACCACTGCAGCATCACTACATACCCTACCACTGCAGCATCACTACATACCCTACCACTGCAGCATCACTACATACACTACCACTGCAGCATCACTACATACACTACCACTACAGCATCACTACATACACACATACCCTACCACCGCAGCATCACTAAATACACACATACCCTACCACCGCAGCATCACTACATACACACCTACCCTACCACCGCAGCATCACTACATACTACCACTACATCACATACCCTACCACTGCAGCATCACTACATACCCTACCACTGCAGCATCACTACATACACTACCACTGCAGGATCACTACATACACACATACCCTACCACTGCAGCATCACTACATACCCTACCACTGCAGCATCACTACATACACTACCACTGCAGCATCACTACATACACACATACCCTACCACCGCAGCATCACTAAATACACACATACCCTACCACTGCAGCATCACTACATACACACATACCCTACCACCGCAGCATCACTACATACACACATACCCTACCACTGCAGCATCACTACATACACACATACCCTACCACTGCAGCATCACTACATACACACATACCCTACCACTGCAGCATCACTACATACACACATACCCTACCACCGCAGCATCACTACATACAGACCCTACCACCGCAGCATCACTACATACTAGAGGTCGGCCGATTAATCGGAATGGACGATTAATTAGGGCCGATTTCAAGTTTATATAACAATCTGAATTTTTTTTTTTTTTAACCTTTATTTAACTAGGCAAGTCAGTTAAGAACACATTCTTATTTCCGTTGACGGCTTAGGAACGTTGGGTTAACTGGTCTAGGAACGTTGGGTTAACTGGTCTAGGAACAGTGGGTTAACTGGTCTAGGAACAGTGGGTTAACTGGTCTAGGAACAGTGGGTTAACTGGTCTAGGAACATTGGGTTAACTGGTCTAGGAACATTGGGTTAACTGGTCTAGGAACATTGGGTTAACTGGTCTAGGAACAGTGGGTTAACTGCCTGTTCAGGGGCAGAATGACAGATTTTCACCTTGTCAGCTCGGGGGATCCAATCTTGCAACCTTACAGTTAACTAGTCCAACGCAATAACGACCTGCCTCTCTCTCGTTGCACTCCACAAGGAGACTGACTGTTACGCGAATGCAGTAAACCAGGGTAAATTGCTAGCTAGCATTAAACTGATTTTATAAAGAACAATTAATCATAATCACTAATTAACTATTAAACTTATCTTATAAAGAACAATCAATCATAATCACTAGTTAACTATTAAACTTCTTATAAAGAACAATCAATCATAATCACTAGTTAACTATTAAACTTCTTATAAAGAACAATCAATCATAATCACTAGTTAACTATACATGGTTGATGATATTATCTAGCGTGTCCTGCGTTGCATATAATCTGACTGAGCAGTGGTAGGCAGAAGCAGGCGCGTAAACATTCATTCAAACAGCACTTTCGTGCGTTTTACCAGCAGCTCTTCCTTGTGCGTCAAGCATTGCTCTGTTTATGACTTCAAGCCTATCAACTCCCGAGATGAGACTGGTGTAACCGAAGTGAAATGGCTGGCTAGTTAACGCGCGCTAATAGCGTTTCAAACGTCACCGCTTCATCATTACATACATACAGACCGCAGCATCACTACATACATGGAGAATAATACACTAACATACTGCTGTAGCATTAACTACTCTATGCTAACATACTGCTGTAGCACTAACTACTCTATGCTAACATACTGCTGTAGCACTAACTACTCTACGCTAACATACTGCTGTAGCACTAACAACTATACGCTAACATACTGCTGTAGCACTAACTACTCTACGCTAACATACTGCTGTAGCACTAACTACTCTACGCTAACATACTGCTGTAGCACTAACAACTCTACGCTAACATACTGCTGTAGCACTAACTACTCTACGCTAACATACTGCTGTAGCACTAACAACTCTACGCTAACATACTGCTGTAGCACTAACAACTCTACGCTAACATACTGCTGTAGCACTAACAACTCTACGCTAACATACTGCTGTAGCACTAACAACTCTACGCTAACATACTGCTGTAGCACTAACTACTCTACGCTAACATACTGCTGTAGCACTAACTACTCTACACTAACATACTGCTGTAGCACTAACATACTGCTGTAGCACTAAGGGGCAGAACGACAGAGTTAGTGCCCAGTCTGTTGTTCCCAAATGCTTCAAGAGGGCCACCATTGTTCCTGTTCCCAAGAAAGCTAAGGTAACTGAGCTAAACGACTACCACCGCGTAGCACTCACTTCCGTCATCATGAAGTGCTTTGAGAGACTAGTCAAGGACCATATCACCTCCACCCTACCTGACACCCTAGACCCACTCCAATTTGCTTACCGCCCAAATAGGTCCACAGACGATGCAATCTCAACCACACTGCACACTGCCCTAACCCATCTGGACAAGAGGAATACCTATGTGAGAATGCTGTTCATCGACTACAGCTCAGCATTTAACACCATAGTGCCCTCCAAGCTCGTCATCAAGCTCGAGACCCTGGGTCTCGACCCCGCCCTGTGCAACTGGGTACTGGACTTCCTGACGGGCCGCCCCCAGGTGGTGAGGGTAGGCAACAACATTTCCACCCCGCTGATCCTCAACACTGGGGCCCCACAAGGGTGCGTTCTGAGCCCTCTCCTCTACTCTCTGTTCACCCACGACTGCGTGGCCACGCACGCCTCCAACTCAATCATCAAGTTTGCGGACGACACAACAGTGGTAGGGCTTGATTACCAACAACGACGAGACGGCCTACAGGGAGGAGGTGAGGGCCCTCGGAGTGTGGTGTCAGGAAAATAACCTCACACTCAACATCAACAAAACTAAGGAGATGATTGTGGACTTCAGGAAACAGCAGAGGGAACACCCCCCTATCCACATTGATGGGACAGTAGTGGAGAGGGTAGTAAGTTTTAAGTTCCTCGGCGTACACATCACAGACAAACTGAATTGGTCCACCCACACAGACAGCATCGTGAAGAAGGCGCAGCAGTGCCTATTCAACCTCAGGAGGCTGAAGAAATTCGGCTTGTCACCAAAAGCACTCACAAACTATTACAGATGCACAATCGAGAGGATCCTGTCGGGCTGTATCGCCGCCTGGTACGGCAACTGCTCCGCCCACAACCGTAAGGCTCTCCAGAGGGTAGTGAGGTCTGCACAACGCATCACCGGGGGCAAACTACCTGCCCTCCAGGACACCTACACCACCCGATGTCACATGAAAGCCATAAAGATCATCAAGGACAACAACCACCCGAGCCACTGCCTGTTCACCCCGCTATCATCCAGAAGGCGAGGTCAGTACAGGTGCATCAAAGCTGGGACCGAGAGACTGAAAAACAGCTTCTATCTCAAGGCCATCAGACTGTTAAACAGCCACCACTAACATTGAGTGGCTGCTGCCAACACACTGACTCAACTCCAGCCACTTTAATAAATGGGAATTGATGGGAAATGATGTAAAATATATCACTAGCCACTTTAAACAATGCTACCTAATATAATGTTTACATACCCTACATTATTCATCTCATATGTATATGTATATACTGTACTCTATATCATCTACTGCATCTTTATGTAATACATGTATCACTAGCCACTTTAACAATGCCACTTTGTTTACATACTCATCTCATATGTATATACTGCACTCAATACCATCTACTGTATCTTGCCTATGCCGCTCTGTACCATCACTCACTCATATCTTTATGTACATATTCTTTATCCCCTTACACTTGTGTCTATAAGGTAGTAGTTTTGGAATTGTTAGCTAGATTACTTGTTGGTTATTACTGCATTGTCGGAACTAGAAGCACAAGCATTTCGCTACACTCTTATTAACATCTGCTAACCATGTGTATGTGACAAATAAAATTTGATTTGATTTGATTTTAACATACTGCTGTAGCACTAACTACTCTACGCTAACATACTGCTGTAGCACTAACAACTCTACGCTAACATACTGCTGTAGCACTAACAACTATACGCTAACATACTGCTGTAGCATTAACTACTCTACGCTAACATACTGCTGTAGCACTAACAACTCTACGCTAACATACTGCTGTAGCACTAACAACTATACGCTAACATACTGCTGTAGCATTAACTACTCTACGCTAACATACTGCTGTAGCACTATCAACTCTACACTAACATACTGCTGTAGCACTAACAACTCTACGCTAACATACTGCTGTAGCACTAACTACTCTACACTAACATACTGCTGTAGCACTAACAACTCTGCGCTAACATACTGCTGTAGCACTAACTACTCTACGCTAACATACTGCTGTAGCACTAACAACTCTACGCTAACATACTGCTGTAGCACTAACAACTCTACACTAACATACTGCTGTAGCATTAACTACTCTACACTGACATACTGCTGTAGCACTAACATACTGCTCTAGCACTATCTACTCTACACTAACATACTGCTGTAGCACTAACTATTCTACATGGAGAATACTACACTACCCATGGAAAAGGAAACCGGCCTCAAAGCTGTGTTCATCAGATCCTCAATCATTTCTCAATTAAATAATTTCTCCAACTGCAGCGGCTTAGCAAATAAATACGTTAACTCATTGAAAGCCAAAATCAAGACTGAATCACCTTGAGCTATTCAGGCTGCACATGACCTCGGCTCAGAGTAAAGGACCTCGCCTTACGATTTATAGTGGAAGACACTATACTACACACACACACACGCTTGCACTCCTACATGCCTACACTCACAGGGCCAGGCTCACCTCCAGTCCTGAACAAGAGAACACAGGCCATCTGTTAGCTGGAGACATGACGCCAGTGCCCCCCCCCTCTCCTTCTCCCTCCCCCTCTCTCTTCATCTCCTTCTCCCTCCCCTCTCTTTCATCTCCCTCCCTCCCTCCTCATCTCCCCTCCATCTTCATCTCCTTCTACCTCCCCTCCCTATCTCCTACCTCCCCCTCCTTCTACCTCCCCTTCATCTCCTTCTACCTCCCCCTCTCTTCATCTCCCGCCCCTCCATCTCCTTCTACCGCCCCCTCCATCTCCTTCTACCTCCCCTCCATCTCCTTCTACCTCCCCTCCATCTACCTCCCCTCCATCTCCTTCTACCTCCCCCTCCTTCTACCTCCCCCTCCATCTCCTACCTCCATCAACCTCCATCTCCTTCAACCTCCATCTCCTTCAACCTCCATCTCTCTCTTCATCTCCTTCTACCTCTCTCTCTTCATCTCCTTTTACCTCCCTCTTCATCTCCTTCTACCTCCCCCTCCATCTTTCATCTCCTTCTACCTCCCCTCCCTCTCCTTCATCTCCTTCTACCTCCCTCTTCATCTCTTCACCTCCCTCTTCATCTCCTTCTACCTCCCTCTTCATCTCCTTCTACCTCCCCTTTCATCTCCTTCTACCTCCCCCTTCATCTCCTTCTACCTCCCCCTCCACCTCCTTCTACCTCCCCTCCACCTTCATCTCCTTCTACCTCCATCTCCTTCTACCGCCATCTCCTTCTACCGCCCCCTCCATCTCCTTCTACCGCCCCCTCCATCTCCTTCTACCTCCCCCTCCATCTCCTTCCACCTCCATCTACCTCCCCTCCATCTACCTCCCCCTCCATCTCCTTCCACCTCCATCTCCTTCTACCTCCCCTCCCTCTACCTTCATCTCCTTCTACCTCCCTCTTCATCTCCTTCAACCTCCCTCTTCATCTCCTTCAACCTCCCTCTTCATCTCCTTCAACCTCCCCTCCACCTCCTTCAACCTCCCCCTCCACCTCCTACCTCCCCCTCCACCTTCATCTCTTTCTACCTCCATCTCCTTCACCTTCATCTCCTTCTACCTCTCCATCTCCTTCCACCTCCCCCTCCATCTACCTCCACCTCCCCTCATCTCCTTCCACCTCCCCTTCATCTCCTTCCACCTCCCCTTCATCTCCTTCCACCTCCCCCTTCATCTCCTTCCACCTCCCCCTCCATCTACCTCCACCTCCATCTCCTTCTACCTCCCCCTTCATCTCCTTCTACCTCCCCCTCCATCTCCTTCTACCTCCCCCTCCATCTCCTTCTACCTCCCCCTCCATCTCCTTCCACCTCCCCTCCATCTCCTTCTACCTCCCCTCCATCTACCTCCCCCTCCATCTCCTTCTACCTCCCCCTTCATCTCCTTCTACCTCCCCCTCCATCTCCTTCTACCTCCCCTCCATCTACCTCCCCCTCCATCTTCATTTCCTTCTACCCCCCTCACTCTTCATCTCCTTCTACCTCCCCCTCCCTCTCCTTCATCTCCTTCTACCTCCCCCTCCCTCTACCTTCATCTCCTTCTACCTCCTCTTCATCTCCTTCAACCTCCCGCTTCATCTCCTTCTACCTCCCTCTTCATCTCCTTCTACCTCCCCTCCACCTCCTTCTACCTCCCCCTCCACCTCCTTCTACCTCCCCCTCCACCTTCATCTCCTTCTACCTCCATCTCCTTCTACCGCCATCTCCTTCTACCTCGCACCTCCCCTCAATCTCCTTCCACCTCCCCTCCATCTCCTTCCACCTCCCCCTTCATCTCCTTCTACCTCCCCCTCCATCTACCTCCCCCTCCATCTCCTTCTACCTCCCCTTCATCTCCTTCTACCTCCCCCTTCATCTCCTTCTACCTCCCCCTCCATCTCCTTCTACCTCCCCCCATCTCCACTACCTCCCCCTCCATCTACCTCCATCTCCTTCTACCTCCCCTTCATCTCCTTCTACCTCCCCCTTCTACCTCCCTCTTCATCTCCTACCTCCCTCTTCATCTCCTTCTACCTCCCTCTCCTACCTCCCCCTCCCTCTCCTTCTACCTCCCTCTTCATCTCCTTCTACCTCCCTCTCCTTCTACCTCCCTCTTCATCTACCTCCCTCTTCATCTACCTCCCTCTTCATCTCCTTCTACCTCCCTCTCCTTCTACCTCCCTCTTCATCTCCTACCTCCCCCTCCATCTCCTTCTACCTCCCTCTCCTTCTACCTCCCTCTTCATCTCCTTCTACCTCCCTCTCCTTCTACCTCCCCCTCCATCTCCTTCTACCTCCCCCTCCATCTACCTCCCCTCCATCTCCTTCTACCTCCATCTCCTTCTACCTCCCCCTTCATCTACCTTCTACCGCCCTCTTCATCTCCTTCAACCTCCCGCTTCATCTCCTTCTACCTCCCTCTTCATCTCCTTCTACCTCCCCCTCCACCTCCTTCTACCTCCCCCTCCACCTCCTTCTACCTCCCCTCCACCTTCATCTCCTTCTACCTCCATCTCCTTCTACCGCCATCTCCTTCTACCTCGCACCTCCCCCTCAATCTCCTTCCACCTCCCCTCCATCTCCTTCCACCTCCCCCTTCATCTCCTTCTACCTCCCCCTCCATCTACCTCCCCCTCCATCTCCTTCTACCTCCCCCTTCATCTCCTTCTACCTCCCCCTTCATCTCCTTCTACCTCCCCCTCCATCTCCTTCTACCTCCCCCTCCATCTACCTCCCCCTCCATCTACCTCCATCTCCTTCTACCTCCCCTTCATCTCCTTCTACCTCCCCTTCTACCTCCCTCTTCATCTCCTACCTCCCTCTTCATCTCCTTCTACCTCCCTCTCCTACCTCCCCTCCCTCTCCTTCTACCTCCCTCTTCATCTCCTTCTACCTCCCTCTCCTTCTACCTCCCTCTTCATCTACCTCCCTCTTCATCTCCTTCTACCTCCCTCTCCTTCTACCTCCCTCTTCATCTCCTACCTCCCCCTCCATCTCCTTCTACCTCCCTCTCCTTCTACCTCCCTCTTCATCTCCTTCTACCTCCCTCTCCTTCTACCTCCCCTCCATCTCCTTCTACCTCCCCATCTCCTCCTACCTCCCCACCTCCCTCTTCATCTCCTTCTACCTCCCTCTCCTTCTACCTCCCTCTTCATCTACCTCCCTCTTCATCTCCTTCTACCTCCCTCTCCTTCTACCTCCCTCTTCATCTACCTCCCTCTTCATCTCCTTCTACCTCCCTCTCCTTCACCTCCCTCTTCATCTCCTACCTCCCCCTCCATCTCCTTCTACCTCCCTCTCCTTCTACCTCCCTCTTCATCTCCTTCTACCTCCCTCCCTTCTACCTCCCCCTCCATCTCCTTCTACCTCCCCATCTCCTTCTACCTCCCCCTCCATCTCCTTCTACCTCCCCCTCCATCTACCTCCCCCACCATCTCCTTCTACCTCCATCTCCTTCTACCTCCCCTTCATCTACCTTCTACCGCCCCCTTCATCTCCTTCTACCTCCCCCCGCCATCTCCTTCTACCTCCTCCATCTCCTTCTACCTCCCTCTCCTTCTACCTCCCCTCCATCTCCTTCTACCTCCCCCTCCATCTCCTTCTACCTCCCCTCCATCTCCTTCTACCTCCCTCCTTCTACCTCCCCCTCCATCTCCTACCTCCCCCTCCATCTCCTTCTACCTCCCCCTCTCTCTTCATCTCCTTCTACCTCCCCCTCACTCTTCATCTCCCGCCCCCTCCATCTCCTTCTACCTCCCCCTCCATCTCCTTCTACCTCCCCTCCATCTCCTCCTACCTCCCCCTCCATCTCCTCCTACCTCCCCTCCATCTCCATCAACCTCCATCTCCTTCTACCTCCCTCTCTCTTCATCTCCTTTTACCTCCCTCTTCATCTCCTTCTACCTCCCCCTCCATCTTCATCTCCTTCTACCCCCCTCGCTCTTCATCTCCTTCTACCTCCCCCTCCCTCTCCTTCATCTCCTTCTACCTCCCCCTCCCTCTACCTTCATCTCCTTCTACCTCCCTCTTCATCTCCTTCAACCTCCCTCTTCATCTCCTTCAACCTCCCTCTTCATCTCCTTCAACCTCCCTCTTCATCTTCATCTCCTTCTACCTCCCCCTCCACCTTCATCTCATCTACCTCCATCTCCATCTCCTTCTACCGCCATCTCCATCTCCTTCTACCGCCCCCTCCATCTCCTTCTACCGCCCCTCCATCTCCTTCTACCGCCCCCCATCTCCTTCTACCGCCCCCTCCATCTCCTTCTATCTCCCCCCTCCATCTACCTCCCCCTCCATCTACCTCTCCTTCCATCTACCTCCTTCCACCTCCATCTCCTTCTACCTCCCCCTCCCTTCATCTCCTTCTACCTCCCTCTTCATCTCCTTCAACCTCCCTCTTCATCTCCTTCAACCTCCCCCTTCACCTCCTTCAACCTCCCCCTCCACCTCCTTCAACCTCCCCTCCACCTCCTTCAACCTCCCCTCCACCTCCATCTCTTTCTACCTCCATCTCCTTCTACCCCATCTCCTTCCACCTCCCCTCCTTCCACCTCCCCTCCATCTCCTTCCATCTCCATCTTTCTACCTCCATCTCCTTCTACCTCCCCTTCATCTCCTTCTACCTCCCCCTCCATCTACCTCCCCCCCCCATCTACCTCCCCTCCATCTACCTTCTACCTCTCCTTTCATCTCCTTCTACCTCCATCTCCTTCTACCTTCCCCTTCATCTCCTTCTACCTCCCTCTTCATCTCCTTCTATCTCCATCTCCTACCTCCCCCTCCATCTCCTTCTACCTCCCCCTCCATCTCCTTCTACCTCCCTCTTCATCTCCTTCTACCTCCCCTCCATCTACCTCCCCCATCTACCTCCCCCTCCATCTACCTTCTACCTCTCCTTTCATCTCCTTCTACCTTCCCCTTCATCTCCTTCTACCTTCCCCTTCATCTCCTTCTACCTCCCTCTTCATCTCCTTCTACCTCCCCTCCATCTCCTTCTACCTCCCCTCCATCTCCTTCTACCTCCCCCTCCATCTCCTTCTACCTCCCCCTTCATCTCCTTCTACCTCCCCCTCCATCTACCTCCCTCTTTATCTCATTCTACCTCCATCTCCTTCCACCTCCCCCTCCATCTCCTTCCACCTCCCCTCCATCTCCTTCCACCTCCATCTCCCTTATTCTACCTCCCCTTCATCTCCTTCTACCTCCCCTCCTACCTCCCCTTCATCTCCTACCTCCCCCTCCTACCTCCCCCTTCATCTCCTTCTACCTCCCTCTATCTCCTCTTCCCTCTTCATCTCCCTCCCTCTTCATCTCAGTCTCCTGCTCGCTCTTCTCACCCCTACCCTTCTCTTCTCTTAAACCACAGTGGGTATTCAGACACTGCTGTAGATGCCGCAATGAGGGGGAGTGAGAGCCATTTTCATTCTACTGATTGATCTTTAGTGCAGCTATGTGTATGCATTAATTTCGTCACTAGAGCCGGACATACTGAAACAATCTCCAAGGTTGATTTGTCCAATTCCGTACATCAGCTGATATCTCAAAGTGCTGTACAAAAACCCAGCCTAAAACCCCAAACAGCAAGCAATGCAGGTGTAGAAGCACGGTGCGAATGCAAATGCCTTCTACTGTCTGAAAGATAGGCCCTTGCTGCGACAGTCAGTATGTCATTGTTCAGACAGGTCTAAAGAGCAGTGTCATTGATCAGATAGGTCTAAGCACTGGTTGCCTGGGTGACAGTCAGCCCTGGGGAATAGAGCAAAGTCTAACAGACTATGGGTTACATAACCATAACCACCTGAACTAGCTGACGCTCTGGTCTGGTAGTAACCTCCTGAACTAGCTAACACTCTGCTCTAGCCTGGTAGTAACCTCCTGAACTAGCTAACGATCTGGTCTGGTAGTAACCTCCTGAACTAGCCAACACTCTGGTCTGGTAGTAACCTCCTGAACTAGCCAACACTCTGGTCTGGTAGTAACCTCCTGAACTAGCCAACACTCTGGTCTGGTAGTAACCTCCTGAACTAGCCAACACTCTGCTATGGTAGTAACCTCCTGAACTAGCTAACGATCTGGTCTGGTAGTAACCTCCTGAACTAGCTAACACTCTGCTATGGTAGTAACCTCCTGAACGAGCTAATGCTCTGGTCTGGTAGTAACCTCCTGAACTAGCTAACACTCTGCTCTGGTCTGGTAGAACCTCCTGAACTAGCTAACACTCTGCTCTGGTAGTAACCTCCTGAACTAGCCAACGCTCTGCTCTGGTAGTAACCTCCTGAACTAGCTAACACTCTGCTCTGGTCTGGTAGTAACCTCCTGAACTAACTAACACTCTGCTCTAGTCTGGTAGTAACCTCCTGAACTAGCTAACACTCTGCTCTGGTCTGGTAGTAACCTCCTGATGCGGTGCGAATGCAAATGCCTTCTACTGTCTGAAAGATAGGCCCTTGCTGCGACAGTCAGTATGTCATTGTTCAGACAGGTCTAAAGAGCAGTGTCATTGATCAGATAGGTCTAAGCACTGGTTGCCTGGGTGACAGTCAGCCCTGGGGAATAGAGCAAAGTCTAACAGACTATGGGTTACATAACCATAACCACCTGAACTAGCTGACACTCTGGTCTGGTAGTAACCTCCTGAACTAGCTAACACTCTGCTCTAGCCTGGTAGTAACCTCCTGAACTAGCTAACACTCTGCTCTGGTCTGGTAGTAACCTCCTGAACTAGCTAACACTCTGCTCTGGTCTGGTAGTAACCTCCTGAACTAGCTAACACTCTGGTCTGGTAGTAACCTCCTGAACTAGCTAACGATCTGGTCTGGTAGTAACCTCCTGAACTAGCTAACACTCTGCTCTGCTATGGTAGTAACCTCCTGAACTAGCTAACGATCTGGTCTGGTAGTAACCTCCTGAACTAGCTAACACTCTGCTATGGTAGTAACCTCCTGAACGAGCTAATGCTCTGGTCTGGTAGTAACCTCCTGAACTAGCTAACACTCTGCTCTGCTCTGGTAGTAACCTCCTGAACTAGCTAACGATCTGGTCTGGTAGTAACCTCCTGAACTAGCTAACACTCTGCTCTGGTCTGGTAGTAACCTCCTGAACTAGCTAACACTCTGCTCTGGTAGTAACCTCCTGAACTAGCCAACGCTCTGCTCTGGTAGTAACCTCCTGAACTAGCTAACACTCTGCTCTGGTCTGGTAGTAACCTCCTGAACTAGCTAACACTCTGCTCTGGTCTGGTAGTAACCTCCTGAACTAGCTAACACTCTGCTCTGGTCTGTTAGTAACCTCCTGAACTAGCTAACACTCTGCTCTGGTCTGGTAGTAACCTCCTGAACTAGCTAACACTCTGCTCTGGTCTGGTAGTAACCTCCTGAACTAGCTAACACTCTGCTCTGGTCTGGTAGTAATCTCCTGAACTAGCTAACACTCTGCTATGGTCTGGTAGTAATCTCCTGAACTAGCCAACGCTCTCCTCTGGTAGTAACCTCCTGAACTAGCTAACACTCTGCTCTGGTCTGGTAGTAACCTCCTGAACTAGCTAACACTCTGCTCTGGTAGTAACCTCCTGAACTAGCTAACACTCTGCTCTGGTAGTAATCTCCTGAACTAGCTAACACTCTGCTCTGGTCTGGTAGTAACCTCCTGAACTAGCTAACACTCTGCTATGGTCTGGTAGTAATCTCCTGAACTAGCCAACGCTCTGCTCTGGTAGTAACCTCCTGAACTAGCCAATGCTCTGCTCTGGTAGTAACCTCCTGAACTAGCCAATGCTCTGCTCTGGTAGTAACCTCCTGAACTAGCTAACACTCTGCTCTGGTCTGGTAGTAATCGCCTGAACTAGCTAACACTCTGCTATGGTAGTAACCTCCTGAACTAGCTAACACTCTGCTATGGTAGTAACCTCCTGAACTAGCTAACACTCTGCTCTGGTCTGGTAGTAACCTCCTGAACTAGCTAACACTCTGCTCTGCTCTGGTAGTAACCTCCTGAACTAGCTAACACTCTGCTCTGGTAGTAACCTCCTGAACTAGCTAACACTCTGCTCTGGTCTGGTAGTAATCTCCTGAACTAGCTAACACTCTGCTATGGTCTGGTAGTAATCTCCTGAACTAGCCAACGCTCTGCTCTGGTAGTAACCTCCTGAACTAGCTAACACTCTGCTCTGGTCTGGAACTAGCTAACACTCTGCTATGGTAGTAATCTCCTGAACTAGCTAACACTCTGCTCTGGTAGTAACCTCCTGAACTAGCTAACACTCTGCTCTGGTCTGGTAGTAATCTCCTGAACTAGCCAACGCTCTGCTCTGGTAGTAAACCTCCTGAACTAGCTAACACTCTGCTCTGGTGTGGTAGTAACCTCCTGAACTAGCTAACACTCTGCTCTGGTCTGGTAGTAACCTCCTGAACTAGCTAACACTCTGCTCTGGTAGTAACCTCCTGAACTAGCTAACACTCTGCTCTGGTCTGGTAGTAACCTCCTGAACTAGCTAACACTCTGCTCTGGTAGTAACCTCCTGAACTAGCTAACACTCTGCTCTGGTCTGGTAGTAACCTCCTGAACTAGCTAACACTCTGCTCTGGTCTGGTAGTAACCTCCTGAACTAGCTAACACTCTGCTCTGGTCTGGTAGTAACCTCCTGAACTAGCTAACACTCTGCTCTGGTAGTAACCTCCTGAACTAGCTAACACTCTGCTCTGGTCTGGTAGTAACCTCGTGAACTAGCTAACACTCTGCTCTGGTCTGGTAGTAACCTCCTGAACTAGCTAACACTCTGGTCTGGTAGTAACCTCCTGAACTAGCTAACACTCTGGTCTGGTAGTAACCTCCTGAACTAGCTAACACTCTGGTCTGGTAGTAACCTCCTGAACTAGCTAGCGCTAGGCAACTGCCTAATAAACCTCACGTCTTTCTCATCCTGACATAATCAGCGGCAGGACAAGCAGACGTTCCAAAATACCTCACTCAGGCTCTGATTTAGTCAAAAGGGAAGGTTGTTTTTCATGTTCTGATGCCTGGTCTTATGAAAGGTGTCTAAAGCACACTTAGAGACTGTGCTCTGGACATGACATTACGTAGGTTTGACAACCCAAAATACAACAGAAACCAGCCGGTGTCACATTATGTCTCACTATCTAATGGCCTCTAGTGTTGTGTATCAACAGGGGGAGAGAGTGGAGGTTGTGTGTGTGGCAGAGGGGAACAGTGCAAACAGGAAAACAAGCCCAGTGCCAGAGGTGGATCGTTCCACCTCAAAAAGTACAAGAGGATTTCCACACCCACAATCTCAGATTGTTCTGAAATCATTCATTGTTAGAAACAAATACAGTATTCACTCCTTGTCTTTTTCCACATTCTGTTGTGTTACAGCCCAAATTTAAAATTGATTACAATTGACACAAAACACCCTATGTCAAATTGGAGTAGTTTGTTGAAATTCTTACACATTTAAAACTGAAATGTCATATTTAAAGTTTAAATGTCTCAAGTCAATAATTATTCAAGCCCTTTGTTATGGCAAGCCTAAATTAATTGAGGAAATTGTTGCTTAACAAGTCACAAGTTGCATGGACTCACTGTGTGAAAGTGTTTAACATGATTTTTGAACGACTACCTCATCTCTGTACCCCACTCATAAAGATAATTGTAAGGTCCCTCAGTCGAGCAGTGAATTTCAAAACACAGACTCAACCACAAAGACCAGGGAAGTTTTCAAATGCCTCGTAAAGGGCACCTATTGGTACAGTAGATGGGTAAAAAAAAAATTAAGCGAGTATCCCTTTGAGCATGGTGAAGTTATGAATTAGACTTTGAGTGGTGCATCACTAACTCAGTTGCCAGAGAGGAAGGAAACCTTTCTGGATTTCACCATGAGGCCAATTATGACTTTTTAAAAACAGTGACAGAGTTCAATGGCTGTGATGGAGCCCCACTGTGAAGTCATCATAAGACCCATAAAACCTAGGGGTCAAACAGGGAAATGGTTCCAAATGTTTTTCTACCATTCATTTTACCTGAAGGGAATTTTAGTAAACACTTTTGTGTAGGCTTACCTTGGCGTGACGTTTTGATACCCATGTAAATTGATAACCATTGTTGTGTTCGGTGGGTTCCTGCCTGTACTAGACTAGTTGTTCTCGGGCTTACTACTTCGCAATGTAGACCGTGGTGGTTAGCTAGCTGGGCTAGTTAGTTATTTTAGCCTGCTAGACAGCCTAGCCAGTTAACTTTAGCTGGCTAAGACAACTGTGCATACTCCGGTAACATCATTTGACAACTGGTTAAATGGTGTTATGCATTTCCAAAACTTTGGTTTACTTCAATGTAGCTGTAAGCTAGGCGTTGATAGCAACTGGCCGACTCATGCAGTGCTACCTAACGTTAGCAGGCCAGTAGGGCTAACGTTAGCAGGATAGTTGGCTAGCAACCTTGCAAGCGGATTTGTAACAATAAGTTAATGAAATATTTACTTGTAAATTGGCATAAAATTACATTGAAACCAGTAGTCACGAGCGCAAACGATTTGATTTAAAAGTTATTTCTGTTGGAGTTTGGCTTGCCGGGTCCAGCATATTACATCAAATATTTTTTTCCCCGGTGTTACGCCGGCATTCTGATCAGTTTTATGTAATAACTTGGAAAAATATAAAAAAGTTACACCACTTTGCATTGAGACGTTAGATGTAAATCCATATGTGGTTATGTTTATGCTACCTACACTAACTAGCTTTATGTCGAGCCGGCAGAAGAAAAAAAAAGGGAAAAAAAGGGAGAAACGTATACAGTCCTAATAAAATAAATCCACCAGCATTTTACACATTTGGGACATTGCACACCGCATTCAGCAAAGGGTGTGCAACATCCTAAGTTCTCAGAAAACTGATTTTTAAATCATGGTAGAGACTCCGATGACCACTGGGACTCCAAAGACGCCACAATTCAAGTCCTCTGTCCCCCAGTCATTCAAATGTAGGAACTGGTTCTTCCAGTCTGACCCTTGCTGCTGTCTCTGGTTCCACACCCACCCCTGCCAAAATACATAACTGCAGACCTGAATGTACCTTAGGGCCAAAAGAGCACAACAGGGAGGTGTCGTTGTACACTGTGCCACAAGACATCTCCCATCACCTGCACTAGTTGTGCTGTTACCGTCTGCTTCACAGCAGAAATAGACTGCTATGGGACTTGGCATCAGCAGCACAATCTTGTTTAGAGGACAGTGGGTGTTCTAAATACTCTAACATGAATTGTTTCACTTCGTGGGGTTTGTGCACCTATGACATTAGATCAGTGGTGGCTGCTAACTTGGCCCTTATCTGCCCGAGTGGCGCAGCGGTCTAACACGGAACCCAAACCGGCTGCGCGCGTGCGCCATTGTGCATAAATGTATTTTGTCCCCCGACACCAAACGCGGTCACAACACGCAGGTTAAATATATCAAAACAAACTCTGAACTGATTATATTAATTTGGGGACAGGTCGAAAAGCATTTAACATTTATGGCAATTTAGCTTGTTAGCTTATTTGTCCCATTTAGCTAGCTTGCTGTTGCTAGATAATGTTTATATCCCAGGACAAATTGAGTTGTTATTTTACCTGAAATGCACAAGGTCCTCTACTCCACCAATTAATCCACACATAAAATGGCCAACCGAATTGTTTCTAGTCATCTCTTCCTTTCAGGCTTTTTCTTCTCTTGAGTTTATATTGCGATTAGCAACTTTCATAAATTAGGTGCATTACCACCACCGACCTCGTTCGTCTTTCAGTCACCTGCGTGGGTATACCCGATGAGGAGATGGCACGTGGGTACCTGCTTCTATAAACCAATGAGATGGGAGAGGCAGGACTTGCAGCACGATCTGCGTCAGAAATAGAACTGATTTCTATTTTAGCCCTTGGCAACGCAGACGCTCGTTGGTGCGTGCGAGCGAGCAGTGTGGGTGCAATAATTGAATAACAGATTTCTGAATTTATTTTGCAGTGCGCGAAGCAATCGGTGTGGTTAGCCTGTAAGGCACTGCATCTCAGTACAAGAGGCGTCACTGCAGACACCCTGGTCGCGTCTCCTATTAGTACCTTTTATGTAGGGAAGTTAATGATCCATCATGTATGACATTCCTGGGAGTGTGTAAACTAAAACTATACTATAGAGAACATAGCATTTTTCTATGTACTGTACTTAAATCGCCCACATTTGGGACACTTCATACTAAATATTATGTAGCGCTCTCATTCTTGAATGTATCAGTCTGAAACTTGGCACACACACCGTTGCTCTGTTGTGGACAACAAATTATCCACAGCTTCCTCTCTCTATGTATGGCCTTTCTTTTGCATTTCAAAAGATGATGCAACAGATCTATTGTGTTATATTCTCCTACATTCATTTCACATTTCCACAAACTTCAAAGTGTTTCCTTTCAAATGGTATCAAGAATATGCATATCCTTGCTTCAGGTCCTCAGCTACAGGCAGTTAGAATTGGGTATGTCATTCGAGGTGGAAATTGAGATGAAGGGTCGTATCCAGAAGAGTTTGGAGGAGAATGATGCCTTACAACCTGAATGGAGGAAGCTTTTTGTAAGAGGTCGTCCACGGACACAAGTGTATTGATAGTACAGACCTAGCGACCATTATCAGCTGCCTGGGCAAAATAAATATATACTGTGCCTAAAGAAAGTATTCATACCCCTTGACTTACTCTACATTTTCTCCTCTGCTTAGCTCTATTCCGTTTTTTTTAATAAAAAAAAACAACTCCCTAGTCCTTCCCGATGACAAGTATACCCATAATAGGATGCAGCCACCACTTACCCTGATTCAGATGACCAGATGACCATCCTACCCATGCTATATTACGGAGACATAATTTATAGATCGTCAGGTAAGGGTTCTCTCAAGCGGCTATATGTTCTTTACCATTCGGCCATCAGATTTTCCACCAATGCTCCTTATAGGACACATCACTGCACTCTATACTCTTCTGTAAACTGGTCATCTCTGTATACCCAAGACCCACTGGTTGCTTATTTATAAACCCTCTTAGGCCTCACTCCCCTCTATCTGAGATATCTTCTGCAGCCCTATTCCTCCACACACAACACCAGTTCTGCCAGTCACATTCTGTTAAAGGTCCCCAAAGCACACACATCCCTGGGTCGGTCCTCTTTTCAGTTCGCTGCAGCTAACGACTGGAACGAGCTGCGAAAAACTCTCAAACTGGACTGTCTCTTCAATCTCCTCATTCAAAGACTCAATCATGGACACTCTTACTGACGGTTGTGGCTGCCTTGCGTGATGTATTGTTGTCTCTACCTTCTTGCCCTTTGTGCTGTTGTCTGTGCCCAATAATGTTTGTACCATGTACTGCTGCCACGTTGTGCTGCTTCCATGCGGTGAGGTGCTGTCATGCTGTGTTGATGCCATGCGGGGCTGTCATGTGGTGTTGCTGCCATGCTATGTTGCGGTCTTAGGTCTCATTATGTAGTGTTGCGGTCTTAGGTCTTATTATGTGGTGTTGTGGTGTCTCTCCTCATGATGCGTTTTGTCATATTTTTAATCCCAGCCCCCGTCCCACGCAGGAGGCCTTTTTGTAGGCCATCATTGTAAATAAGAATGTGTTCTTAACTGACTTGCCTAACAGAATGCATTGCAGGTCTGTAAACCAATTCAACACATGGCAGAAATAAACAATATGGCCACTCTGGTTGGTGCAGGATGTCTCCAAACACTTGTCCTTGGGTGCGAGAGGAAAGTATAGCTTTTATTATCACCACGGATTCTGGAATTATAAATACAAATATTTTTGTATCCAATGCAAATGTATCCTAATCACTTGGATATTTTCACCTTAGGTAATAATGCAAATAGTGGACCCTAGATAGTAATCAAAAAAGGCTAGTAGGACCAAAATGTATGAATATTTTGACAGACATTGTGTTGTTTACCTGCGCTGTCTTGGTGGTGCAATTGAACTGTTCCATCTCTCAGAATCCGTACATCGCCAGGTCCTTCAATCCTTCTCGTCAAATCCCCAACAGATGAGCCAGAAGTCTGGGAATTTCTCCTGCGGTGTTTCCGAGCCAAAGTTCTGCAACATTGGTAACAAACAGCCCATGCCTGCTCTTCGTTGATCGGCTGGCTGTACAACGATAAAATCTCCTCCAAGGAAAGATCCTCCGCTCCATCGGCGATATCCATGTTCAAGTCCCAGGAGTAGAGATACTGGTCAACGCGGATATGTTGGTGAGATTAACATTCCGTCCCCGGCAGTCAGGCCATCTTCACACCATAATATTATATCCACGTAAATAATGTCAGTTCTCGAGAGAAAAAAATATATAGATGTATGAGAAACGCGTCTTGATACTGAAAAATAGATTGTTACGGCCGTGTTCCTCAACCGTCTCTCATCCACTGATTTCACGCACAGGGGTTTATTATGGCCGCCAACAGAGAGGAAGAGAAGCGAGAGGATTTACTCCGCCCAAAATCTGTCTCCGTGAGCTAAAAACCTTTTTGTATGGAGGTCTACGAGAGTGTCGAATTACGTGAGGCTTATTTGATCGAATATACATTTCGTAATGTCTGTTACAAATGTACTGATAAAAGTGGGTGCACGTGACATTTCGGAAACTTTAAGAAAAACGACTCAGTTGTGCGTGTTGTTCGCACGCATGTCTACCCTCACAGTGGCTACAATGGGCCCACCTGATCTCACTTGACTTCACTCATTGAGGACTTGTAGTTTGAGCGGTCCCTCGGCTTTCTTGTCAATATAATAGATCATCTTTGACGCCGATGATGGCATGTGCCGCATGGTCTCAGAGCCTACCATTTAGACAAACGTTTTCGTTTAACAACAAATAACATAAATTGATTAACAAAACAAAAAAAAGCTACTCATGACTTAAACAGCGTACAAACAGTGGTGGAAAAAGTACCCAATTGTCATACTTGAGTAAAAGTAACAATACCTTCATAAAAAATATCTCAAGTAAAAGTGAAAGTCACTGAGTAAAATACTACTTGGGTAAAAGTCTACAAGTATATTAAACAAACCAGATGTCATGATTCATTCTTGTTTTTTTTATTTATGGTATCCAGGGGCACACTTTAACACTCAGAAGTAATTTACAAACTATGCGTGTGTGTTTAGTGAGTCCTCCAGATCAGAGGCAGTAGGGATGACCAGGGATGTTCTCTGTTTAGTGAGTCCTCCAGATCAGAGGCAGCAGGGATGACCAGTGATGTTCTCTGTTTAGTGAGTCCTCCAGATCAGAGGCAGTAGGGATGACCAGTGTTGTTCTCTGTTTAGTGAGTCCACCAGATCAGAGGCAGTAGGGATGACCAGTGATGTTCTCTGTTTAGTGAGTCCTCCAGATCAGAGGCAGTAGGGATGACCAGGGATGTTCTCTGTTTAGTGAGTCCACCAGATCAGAGGCAGTAGGGATGACCAGGGATGTTCTCTGTTTAGTGAGTCCTCCAGATCAGCTGCAGTAGGGATGACCAGTGTTGTTCTCTGTTTAGTGAGTCCTCCAGATCAGAGGCAGTAGGGATGACCAGGGATGTTCTCTGTTTAGTGAGTCCACCAGATCAGAGGCAGTAGGGATGACCAGGGATGTTCTCTGTTTAGTGAGTCCTCCAGATCAGAGGCAGTAGGGATGACCAGGGATGTTCTCTGTTCAGTGAGTCCTACAGAGCAGAGGCAGTAGGGATGACCAGGGATGTTCTCTGTTTAGTGTCCAGATCAGAGGCAGTAGGGATGACCAGGGATGTTCTCTTGATAAGTGTGTGAATTGGACCATTATTCTGTCCTGTTAAGCATTCAAAATGTAATTTTATTTAGGAATGTAGTGAAGTAAAAGTTGTCCAAAAATATCAGTAGTAAATTAAAGTACATATACACCAAGAAATGACTTAAGTAATACTTTAAAGTACTTTACACTGCGTACAGACTTACAACATACAATACATACATCTACATTTTATTCAGCACCTTATGTGTGAACCACAGCAGGTAGCCTACTGGTTAGAGCGCTGGGCCAGTAACCGAAAGGTTGCAAGGTCAAATCCCCGCGCTGACAAGGCAAAAATCTGTCGTTCTGCCCCTGAACAAGGCAGTTAACCCACTAGGCTGTCATGGATAAACCATCACTACCTGGTTTATCCATATCTATAACTACCTGGTTTATCCATAACTACCTGGTTTGTCCATAACTACCTGGTTTATCTATAACTACCTGGTTTATCCATATCTATAACTACCTGTTTTGTCCATAACTACCTGGTTTATCCATATCTATAACTACCTGTTTTGTCCATAACTACCTGGTTTATCTATAACTACCTGGTTTATCTATAACTACCTGGTTTATCCATATCTATAACTACCTGTTTTGTCCATAACTACCTGGTTTATCTATAACTACCTGGTTTATGTATAACTACCTGGTTAATCCATATATATAACTACCTGGTTTATCTATAACTACCTGGTTTATCCATATCTATAACTACCTGTTTTTTCCATAACTACCTGTTTTGTCCATAACTACCTGGTTTATCCATATCTATAACTACCTGGTTTATCCATATCTATAACTACCTGGTTTATCCATATCTATAACTACCTGGTTTATCTATAACTACCTGGTTTATCCATATCTATAACTACCTGGTTTATCTATAACTACCTGGTTTATCTATAACTACCTGGTTTATCCATATCTCTAACTACCTGGTTTATCTATAACTACCTGTTTTTTCCATAACTACCTGGTTTATCTATAACTACCTGTTTTATCTATAACTACCTAGTTTATCTATAACTGCCTGGTTTCTCCATATCTATAACCACCTGGTTTATCCATATCTATAACTACCTGGTTTATCTATAACTACCTGGTTTATCCATATCTATAACTACCTGGTTTATCTATAACTACCTGGTTTATCTATAACTACCTGGTTTATCCATATCTATAACTACCTGGCTTATCTATAACTACCTGGTTTATCCATATCTATAACTACCTGTTTTTTCCATAACTACCTGGTTTATCTATAACTACCTGGTTTATCCATATCTCTAACTACCTGGTTTATCCATATCTATAACTACCTGTTTTGTCCATAACTACCTGGTTTATCCATATCTATAACTACCTGATTTATCTATAACTACCTGGTTTATCTATAACTACCTGGTTTCCCCATATCTATAACCACCTGGTTTATCTATAACTACCTGGTTTCTCCATATCTATAACTACCTGGTTTATCTATAACTACCTGGTTTATCCATAACTACCTGGTTTATCCATATCTATAACTACCTGGTTTATCTATAACTACCTGGTTTATCCAGATCTATAACTACCTGGTTTATCTATAACTACCTGTTTTGTCCATAACTACCTGGTTTATCCATATCTATAACTACCTGTTTTGTCCATAACTACCTGGTTTATCCATATCTATAACTACCTGGTTTATCTATAACTACCTGGTTTATCTATAACTACCTGGTTTATCCATATCTATAACTACCTGTTTTTTCCATAACTACCTGGTTTATCTATAACTACCTGGTTTATCCATATCTATAACTACCTGGTTTATCTATAACTACCTAGTTTATCTATAACTACCTGGTTTCTCCATATCTATAACCACCTGGTTTATCTATAACTACCTTGTTTATCTATAACTACCTGGTTTATCCATATCTATAACTACCTGGTTTATCTATAACTACCTGGTTTATCCATATCTATAACTACCTGGTTTATCTATAACTACCTGGTTTATCTATAACTACCTGGTTTATCCATATCTATAACTACCTGGCTTATCTATAACTACCTGGTTTATCCATATCTATAACTACCTGTTTTTCCATAACTACCTGGTTTATCTATAACTACCTGGTTTATCCATATCTCTAACTACCTGGTTTATCCATATCTATAACTACCTGTTTTGTCCATAACTACCTGGTTTATCCATATCTATAACTACCTGATTTATCTATAACTACCTGGTTTATCTATAACTACCTGGTTTCCCCATATCTATAACCACCTGGTTTATCTATAACTACCTGGTTTCTCCATATCTATAACTACCTGGTTTATCTATAACTACCTGGTTTATCCATATCTATAACTACCTGTTTTTTCCACAACTACCTGTTTTGTCCATAACTACCTGGTTTATCCATATCTATAACTACCTGGTTTATCCATATCTATAACTACCTGGTTTATCCATATCTATAACTACCTGGTTTATCCATATCTATAACTACCTGTTTTTTCCATAACTACCTGGTTTATCTATAACTACCTGGTTTATCCATATCTATAACTACCTGTTTTTTCCATAACTACCTGGTTTATCTATAACTACCTGGTTTATCCATATCTATAACCACCTGGTTTATCTATAACTACCTTGTTTATCTATAACTACCTGGTTTATCCATATCTATAACTACCTGGTTTATCTATAACTACCTGGTTTATCCATATCTAAAACTACCTGGTTTATCTATAACTACCTGGTTTATCTATAACTACCTGGTTTATCCATATCTATAACTACCTGGCTTATCTATAACTACCTGGTTTATCCATATCTATAACTACCTGTTTTTTCCATAACTACCTGGTTTATCTATAACTACCTGGTTTATCCATATCTCTAACTACCTGGTTTATCCATATCTATAACTACCTGTTTTGTCCATAACTACCTGGTTTATCCATATCTATAACTACCTGATTTATCTATAACTACCTGGTTTATCTATAACTACCTGGTTTCCCCATATCTATAACCACCTGGTTTATCTATAACTACCTGGTTTCTCCATATCTATAACTACCTGGTTTATCTATAACTACCTGGTTTATCCATATCTATAACTACCTGTTTTATCCATAACTACCTGGTTTATCCATATCTATAACTACCTGGTTTATCTATAACTACCTGGTTTATCCAGATCTATAACTACCTGGTTTATCTATAACTGTCTGGTTTATCCATATCTATAACTACCTGGTTTATCCATATCTATAACTACCTGTTTTTTCCATAACTACCTGGTTTATCTATAACTACCTGGTTTATCCATATCTATAACTACCTGTTTTGTCCATAACTACCTGGTTTATCCATATCTATAACTACCTGTTTTGTCCATAACTACCTGGTTTATCCATATCTATAACTACCTGGTTTATCTATAACTACCTGGTTTATCTATAACTACCTGGTTTATCCATATCTATAACTACCTGTTTTTTCCATAACTACCTGGTTTATCTATAACTACCTAGTTTATCCATATCTATAACTACCTGTTTTGTCCATAACTACCTGGTTTATCCATATCTATAACTACCTGTTTTGTCCATAACTACCTGGTTTATCCATATCTATAACTACCTGGTTTATCTATAACTACCTGGTTTATCTATAACTACCTAGTTTATCCATATCTATAACTACCTGTTTTGTCCATAACTACCTGGTTTATCCATATCTATAACTACCTGTTTTGTCCATAACTACCTGGTTTATCCATATCTATAACTACCTGGTTTATCTATAACTACCTGGTTTATCTATAACTACCTGGTTTATCCATATCTATAACTACCTGTTTTGTCCATAACTACCTGGTTTATCTATAACTACCTGGTTTATGTATAACTACCTGGTTAATCCATATATATAACTACCTGGTTTATCTATAACTACCTGGTTTATCCATATCTATAACTACCTGTTTTTTCCATAACTACCTGTTTTGTCCATAACTACCTGGTTTATCCATATCTATAACTACCTGGTTTATCCATATCTATAACTACCTGGTTTATCCATATCTATAACTACCTGGTTTATCTATAACTACCTGGTTTATCCATATCTATAACTACCTGTTTTTTCCATAACTACCTGGTTTATCTATAACTACCTGGTTTATCCATATCTATAACTACCTGGTTTATCTATAACTACCTAGTTTATCTATAACTACCTGGTTTCTCCATATCTATAACCACCTGGTTTATCTATAACTACCTTGTTTATCTATAACTACCTGGTTTATCCATATCTATAACTACCTGGTTTATCTATAACTACCTGGTTTATCCATATCTATAACTACCTGGTTTATCTATAACTACCTGGTTTATCTATAACTACCTGGTTTATCCATATCTATAACTACCTGGCTTATCTATAACTACCTGGTTTATCCATATCTATAACTACCTGTTTTTTCCATAACTACCTGGTTTATCTATAACTACCTGGTTTATCCATATCTCTAACTACCTGGTTTATCCATATCTATAACTACCTGTTTTGTCCATAACTACCTGGTTTATCCATATCTATAACTACCTGATTTATCTATAACTACCTGGTTTATCTATAACTACCTGGTTTCCCCATATCTATAACCACCTGGTTTATCTATAACTACCTGGTTTCTCCATATCTATAACTACCTGGTTTATCTATAACTACCTGGTTTCTCCATATCTATAACTACCTGGTTTATCTATAACTACCTGGTTTATCCATATCTATAACTACCTGTTTTGTCCATAACTACCTGGTTTATCCATATCTATAACTACCTGTTTTGTCCATAACTACCTGGTTTATCCATATCTATAACTACCTGGTTTATCTATAACTACCTGGTTTATCTATAACTACCTGGTTTATCCATATCTATAACTACCTGTTTTGTCCATAACTACCTGGTTTCTCCATATCTATAACTACCTGGTTTATCTATAACTACCTGGTTTATCCATATCTATAACTACCTGGTTTATCTATAACTACCTGGTTTATCCATATCTATAACTACCTGGTTTATCTATAACTACCTGGTTTATCTATAACTACCTGGTTTATCCATATCTCTAACTACCTGGTTTATCTATAACTACCTGGTTTATCTATAACTACCTGGTTTATCCATATCTATAACTACCTGGTTTATCCATAACTACCTGGTTTATCTATTACAATTAACTACCTGGTTTATCTATCTTATTTATCTATCTATTTATCGATTACAATTTAGCAATTAAACACTGGAGTGATAGATGTGCAGAAGACGCATGTGCAAGTAGAGATACTGGGGTGCAAAGAAGCAACAACAACAAAAACAATATGGGGATGAGGTAGTTGGGTGGGCTATTTACAGATAGGCTATGTACAGGTGCAATGATCTGTGAGCTGTTCTGACAGCTGATGCTTAAAGTTAGTGAGGGAGATATGAGTCTCCAGTTTCTCTGATTTTTGCAGTTCGTTCCAGTCACTAGCAGCAGAGACCTGGAAGGAAACGCAGCCAAAGGAGGTGTTGGCTGTGAGGGTGACCAGTGAGATATACCTGCTGGAGCATGTGCTACAGGTGGGTGTTGCTATGGTGACCAGTGAGCTGAGATAAGGTGGGGCTTTACCTAGCAAAGACTTATTGATGACCTGGAGCCAATGGGTTTGGCGACAAATATGAAGCGAGGCCAGCCAACGAGAGCATACAGGTCGCAGTGGTGGGTAGTATAAGGGGCTTTGGTGACAAAACGGATGGCGCTGTGATAGACTACATCCAATTTGTTGAGTAGAGTATTGGAAGCTATTTTGTAAATGACATCACCGAAGTCAGGATCAGTAGGATGGTCAGTTTTACAAGGGTATGTTTGGCAGCATGAATGAAGGATGCTTTATTGTGAAATAGGAAGCCAATTCTAGATTTAACTTTGGATTGGAGATGCTTAATGTGAGTCTGGAAGGAGAGTTTACAGTCTAACCAGACACCTAGGTATCTGTAGATGTTCACGTATTATTCATTGTAGTTCAGTGGTAGGGGCTTTTCGTCAGATGGATCCATGGGGAGGGTTGACATTATTGAACTAAAAACAGAGGAAATACACTACATGGCCGAAAGTATGTGGGCACCTGCTCATCGAACATTTCATTCCAAAATAATGGGCATTAATATGGAGTTGGTCCCACCTTTGCTGCTATAACAGCCTCCACTCTTCTGGGAAGGATTTCCACTAGATGTTGGCACGTTGCTGCGGGGACTTGCTTCCATTCAGCCACAAGAGCATTAGTGAGGTCGGGCACTGATGATGGGCGATTAGGCCTGGTTCGGAGTATTGTCATTCTGAATCAGGAAAGGGCCTTCCCCAAACTGTTGCCACAAAGTTGGAAGCACAGAATTGTCTAGAATGTCATTGTATGCTGTAGCGTTAAGATTTCCCTTCACTGGAACTAAGGAGCCTAGCCTGAACCATGAAAAACAGCCCCAGACCATTATTCCTCCTCTACCAAACTTTACAGATGGCACTAGGCACTGGGGCAGATAGCATTCTCCTGGCATCCGCCAAACCCAGATTCGTCCGTCGCACTGCCAGATGGTGAAGCGTGATTCATCACTCCAGAAAATGTGTTTCCACTTCTCCAGAGTCCAATGGCGGCGAGCTTTGCACCACTCCAGCCGACGCTTGGCATTGTGCATTGTGATCTTAGGCTTGTATACGGCTGCTAGGCCATAGAAACCCATTTCATGAAGCTCACGACGAACTGTTCTTGTGCTGACGTTGCTTCCAGAGGCAGTTTGGAACTCAGTAGTGAGTGTTGCAACCAAGGACAGACAATTTTACGCGCTACCTGCTTCAGCACTTGGCGGTCCCATTCTGTGAGCTTGTGAGGCCTACCACTCGGCGGTCTCGTTCTGTGAGCTTGTGAGGCCTACCACTCGGCGGTCCCGTTCTGTGAGCTTGTGTGGCCTACCACTCGGCGGTCCCGTTCTGTGAGCTTGTGTGGCCTACCACTTGGCGGTCCCGTTCTGTGAGCTTGTGTGGCCTACCACTTGTGTGGCCTACAGCTTAGCCGTTGTTGGTCCTAGAGGTTTCCACTTCACAATAACAGCCCTTAGAGTTGACCAGGGCAGCTCTAGCAGGGAAGATATTAGATGAACTGACTTGTTGGAAAGGTGGCATCCTACGTCTGTGCCATGTTGAAAGTCACTGAGCTCTTCAGTACAGGCCATTCTACTGCCAATGTTTGTCTATGGAGATTGCATGGCTGTATGCTCAACTGTATACACCTGTCAGCAGCGGGTATGGCTGAAATATCCGAATTCACAAATGTGAATGTACCTTTGGCCATGTAGTGTACATACTGTAAGAATACCCACTGGGCACTGACATGGAAACAGTGTTGATTCTACAAATGTGTGCCCAGTGGGATTTAATGAATGTGTTTAGATACTTTATTCAAAAGAGGAGACATTTTCCCCAGACGGTATCTGTCACTGCATCATACCAGTCATCAACTGGTACAACCAACCCTTCATCATGGACAAGCCATTACCCATTACTGTGACTGAGTCAGAAATGGCACCCTATTATTTCCTATGTAGTACACTACATTTGATCAGAGTCCTGTTGGCCCTAGTGCACTATATAGGGAATGTGGTGCCATTTTGAATGCACCCTAGGTTCCACTAGAAGTCAGACATTTAATTATAATAAAGATATTTATGACCTAAAAGATTGCCTTTTCCTCCCTGTCTTTAAGGAACAATCATACTCCGCCTAATAGAAAGGTTTATTTAGTTGTGCCCATATAAGCTACCTTAGAAAGATGGTCAATCACCAAACCCTCTCAAGCATAAAGGGTCTCTCCACCATCTGCTGGACAGGTGACAGTACTGTTATCCAACCATCATGGTCCATTCACATCAAGCACTCCTGTCGTGTTGAAATCACAGGCCCCATTCCAATTCTTTCAAAGTGCACTCTGTCTTCCTTGGACTCCCGAGAGTCGCAGCGGTCTAAGGCACTGCATCTCAGTGCAAGAGGCGTCACTATAGTACCTGGTTCGAATCCAGGCTGAATCACATCCGGCTGTGATACAACGCGTCCCATAGGGCGGCACACAATTGCCCCACCATCGTCCGGGTTTGGCCGGTGTAGGCTGTCATTGTAAATAAGAATTTGTTCTCAACTGGCTTGCATAGTTAAATAAATACAATTTCTCCCTTCTTTTAAGTAATCACTGATTGGACAGGTGTATGCAAGGGCCCCCTACACTTAGATAGGATATATGAGGTTCCCTATGAGGGCATTGGTCCCCATGGTGCTGCAGTGTTCCAATTGCAAAGCGTTTGGACATGTGATGAATGTTTGCAGAGAGATGGACATGAGTGATTCTTTTGAGAAGGAAGATGACGTTGAATGCCTCAACTGTGATGGGAAGTATTTGTACATGAGTTCCCTGAATGGCCAGTAAGGGTTAAAGAAGCAGACATTGTAGGATTAGAGCTGTTCAACATGTCTCTTATGTTGAGCGAAAGTGGTTTGGCTGCCATGGAGACATCACTGTCCATTGCTGCAGCAGTGACGTCCTCTCAGGTCTCTGGATCTGCGGAGGGCTGCGAGTAAACTTGATTGACGATTATTTTTTGTTTTGTATGTTGTTGGTTTCCCCACCCCCCACCCCCATTTCCCTAAAACCCTACCAAAGGAGGTGTACGCAAGGGCTCCACCAGATGACCTTTCACCTCTCCAGCCATTTAGAAATTCTAATTTGTGATTATTACTTCAAGGAAGGGAGGAAGGAAAGATAAGCCTAGGATTGGATGAGCCCCTTTGTTTGTGTAGGAAAAGGAGCCAAAAAAACAATCAGTTGTCAACAAAGATTGCTTGGTCATATGAAACCACTTTATGAGGCTCAGATGGTTCAAACACATGCAGAACATATACTGTAAAACACAGGTGGCAAAAACTTCAAATTAAATGCATAAAAACATGTCATAAATTTACTTCAGAAGCTTCAGAAGTCCTGAGATAGTAGAATGGTAGAGGACTTTGTCCACTGATTAAAACCACTCTAAGACCCCATTACAGGGCAGCTTGATTAAAACCACTCTAAAACCCCATTACAGAGCAGCTTGATTAAAACCACTCTAAAACCCGATTACAGAGCAGCTTGATTAAAACCACTCTAAAACCCCATTACAGAGCAGCTTGATTAATACCACTCTAAAACCCCATTACAGAGCAGCTTGATTAAAACCACTCTAAAACCCCATTACAGAGCAGCTTGATTAAAACCACATTACAGAGCAGTTTATCATATTCACAAGAACTAAACTTAACAACGAACCAGAGTCTGTATTCATCGAGTGTCTCAGAGTAGTATTGCTATTCTAGGTTAGGTTTTTAGATTATAATAAGACTATATGGGGAGACCTGATCCGAGAACAGCACTCCTACTCTGACACACTTTATGAATACGAGCCCAGAAGAATAAGACAAAATTATTGTATAGGCACATGCGGGATACTTATATTTAGTTGTAAAGCCCCCTGTAGTCGTCGGCCGACAGCACTTATGGTCTAACAACAACATGCAGGCGCTTTTATCCAAAGTGACTTAGAGTCATGCGTGTGTATCTAGCTGCTTTTAGTAATGCTAGTATTTACACGCTAGTGTTGCTGGGTATTAGAATAGTCCGCCGGAAGCCTTTTGTCAGTAACAAAATTCAATTTCAACTTAGTCTGTCGATTTGTCTGTAGGCTTGGTCCTTATGCAGGGGAAAATGAGAGAGAAAAACATCTCATGGAATGTACTATAACTAAACAGACTTCCCAAACGTGGGTCTGTGTGGACCCGTGCAGTTCCTCAGAGAGGTCACTTTTTCTCTGCTTACCTCATGTCGCCCACAAGTTCTTGCTTTTTTGTGCAGATATGGCACACGTGCAGGACTTATTTTGACATGAGGTAAGCGGAGAGGAAGTGGGTCCACAACAGACCCAGGTTTGGAAAGTAATTTATATGCTATTAGATGTGTTTCTTCAAATTCCTCCCTGCATTAGGACAGAACATACAGACAATTTCATTTAATTTAATTTAACTTCTGGCCTCCGGCGGACTATTCTTTTTTTTTGCAAGCTAATTCCCAGCAACACTAGTGTGTAAATACTAGCGTTACTAAATGCAGCTATTGTGTATAAATTTTACATAATGTTGTACCCATCAGGAATCATACCCACGACCCTTGGCGTTGCAAGGCACCAAGCTCTACCGACTGAGCCTCACAGAACCACACGTGTTTTAACTACCTACATATACACATCATTCAATCATTCATTGGCTTCCCACTCACCCACTCTGTTTCACCCATTCGCCTAGTTCTCCCATCCATCTGCAGTTCTCCCATCCATCTGCAGTTCACCCATCCATCTGCAGTTCACCCATCCACCCATATACAGTTCACCCATCCATCTGCAGCTCACCCATCCATCTGCAGTTCACCCATCCATCTGCTGGTCTCTCATCCATCTTCAGTCCTCCCATCCATCTGCAGTTCACCCATCCATCCATCTGCAGTTCACCCATCCATCTACAGTTCACCCATCCATCCATCCATCCATCCATCTGCAGTTCACCCATCCATCCATCTACAGTTCACCAATCCATCCATCCATCCATCTGCAGTTCACCCATCCATCCATCTACAGTTCTCCCATCCATCTACAGTTCTCCCATCCATCTACAGTTCACCCATCCCTCTGCTGGTCACCCATCCATCCATCCATCTGCAGTTCACCCATCCATCCATCTACAGTTCTCCCATCCATCTACAGTTCTCCCATCCCTCTGCTGGTCACCCATCCATCCATCCATCCATCTGCAGTTCACCCATCCATCCATCCATCCATCTGCAGTTCACCCATCCATCCATCCATCCATCTGAGCCGACTGAGAACCACACACGTGTTTTAACTACCTATATATACACATCATTCAATCATTCATTGGCTTCCCACTCACCCACTCACCCACTCTGTTTCACCCATTCACCTAGTTCTCCCATCCATCTGCAGTTCTCTCATCCATCTGCAGTTCACCCATCCATCTGCAGTTCACCCATCCATCCATATAAAGTTCACCCATCCATCTGCAGCTCACCCATCCATCTGCAGTTCACCCATCCATCTGCTGTTCTCTCATCCATCTTCAGTTCTCCCATCCATCTGCAGTTCACCCATCCATACATCTGCAGGTCACCCTTCCATACATCTGCAGTTCACCCATCCATCCATCCATCCATCCATCTGAGCCAACTGAGAACCACACACGTGTTTAAACTACCTATATATACACACCATTCAATCATTCATTGGCTTCCCACTCACCCACTCTGTTTCACCCATTCGCCTAGTTCTCCCATCCATCTGCAGTTCTCCCATCCATCTGCAGTTCACCCATCCATCTGCAGTTCACCCATCCATCCATATAAAGTTCACCCATCCATCTGCAGCTCACCCATCCATCTGCAGTTCACCCATCCATCCATATGCAGTTCACCCATCCATCTGCTGTTCTCTCATCCATCTTCAGTCTTCTCATCCATCTTCAGTCTTCCCATCCATCTGCAGTTCTCCCATCCATCTACAGTTTATCCATCTGCAGTTCACCAATCCATCAATCCATCTACAGTTCACCCATCCCTCTGCAGTTCTCCCATCCATCTACAGTTCACCCATCCATCCATCTGCAGTTCACCCATCCATCTGCAGTTCACCCATCCATCCATCTACAGTTCTCCCATCCATCTACAGTTCACCCATCCATCTGCTGGTCACCCATCCATCCATCTGCATTTCACCCATCCATCCATCTGCAGTTCACCCATCCATCTGCTGTTCTCCCATCCATCTGCAGTTCACCCATCCATCCATCTGCAGTTCACCCATCCATACATCTGCAGTTCACCCATCCATACATCTGCAGTTCACCCATCCATCAATCTGCAGTTCACCCATCCATACATCTGCAGGTCACCCTTCCATACATCTGCAGTTCACCCATCCATCCATCCATCTGCAGTTCACAACTACCTGGTTTATCTATAACTACCTGGTTTATCCATATCTATAACTACCTGTTTTTTCCATAACTACCTGGTTTATCTATAACTACCTGGTTTATCCATATCTATAACTCTCCAGTTTCTCTGATTTTTGCAGTTCGTTCCAGTCACTAGCAGCAGAGACCTGGAAGGAAACGCAGCCAAAGGAGGTGTTGGCTGTGAGGGTGACCAGTGAGATATACCTGCTGGAGCATGTGCTACAGGTGGGTGTTGCTATGGTGACCAGTGAGCTGAGATAAGGTGGGGCTTTACCTAGCAAAGACTTATTGATGACCTGGAGCCAATGGGTTTGGCGACAAATATGAAGCGAGGCCAGCCAACGAGCATACAGGTCGCAGTGGTGGGTAGTATAAGGGGCTTTGGTGACAAAACGGATGGCGCTGTGATAGACTACATCCAATTTGTTGAGTAGAGTATTGGAAGCTATTTTGTAAATGACATCACCGAAGTCAGGATCAGTAGGATGGTCAGTTTTACAAGGGTATGTTTGGCAGCATGAATGAAGGATGCTTTATTGTGAAATAGGAAGCCAATTCTAGATTTAACTTTGGATTGGAGATGCTTAATGTGAGTCTGGAAGGAGAGTTTACAGTCTAACCAGACACCTAGGTATCTGTAGATGTTCACGTATTATTCATTGTAGTTCAGTGGTAGGGGCTTTTCGTCAGATGGATCCATGGGGAGGGTTGACATTATTGAACTAAAAACAGAGGAAATACACTACATGGCCGAAAGTATGTGGGCACCTGCTCATCGAACATTTCATTCCAAAATAATGGGCATTAATATGGAGTTGGTCCCACCTTTGCTGCTATAACAGCCTCCACTCTTCTGGGAAGGATTTCCACTAGATGTTGGCACGTTGCTGCGGGGACTTGCTTCCATTCAGCCACAAGAGCATTAGTGAGGTCGGGCACTGATGATGGGCGATTAGGCCTGGTTCGGAGTATTGTCATTCTGAATCAGGAAAGGGCCTTCCCCAAACTGTTGCCACAAAGTTGGAAGCACAGAATTGTCTAGAATGTCATTGTATGCTGTAGCGTTAAGATTTCCCTTCACTGGAACTAAGGAGCCTAGCCTGAACCATGAAAAACAGCCCCAGACCATTATTCCTCCTCTACCAAACTTTACAGATGGCACTAGGCACTGGGGCAGATAGCATTCTCCTGGCATCCGCCAAACCCAGATTCGTCCGTCGCACTGCCAGATGGTGAAGCGTGATTCATCACTCCAGAAAATGTGTTTCCACTTCTCCAGAGTCCAATGGCGGCGAGCTTTGCACCACTCCAGCCGACGCTTGGCATTGTGCATTGTGATCTTAGGCTTGTATACGGCTGCTAGGCCATAGAAACCCATTTCATGAAGCTCACGACGAACTGTTCTTGTGCTGACGTTGCTTCCAGAGGCAGTTTGGAACTCAGTAGTGAGTGTTGCAACCAAGGACAGACAATTTTACGCGCTACCTGCTTCAGCACTTGGCGGTCCCATTCTGTGAGCTTGTGAGGCCTACCACTCGGCGGTCTCGTTCTGTGAGCTTGTGAGGCCTACCACTCGGCGGTCCCGTTCTGTGAGCTTGTGTGGCCTACCACTTGGCGGTCTCGTTCTGTGAGCTTGTGTGGCCTACCACTTGGCGGTCCCGTTCTGTGAGCTTGTGTGGCCTACCACTTCGCAGCTTAGCCGTTGTTGGTCCTAGAGGTTTCCACTTCACAATAACAGCCCTTAGAGTTGACCAGGGCAGCTCTAGCAGGGAAGATATTAGATGAACTGACTTGTTGGAAAGGTGGCATCCTACGTCTGTGCCATGTTGAAAGTCACTGAGCTCTTCAGTACAGGCCATTCTACTGCCAATGTTTGTCTATGGAGATTGCATGGCTGTATGCTCAACTGTATACACCTGTCAGCAGCGGGTATGGCTGAAATTTCCGAATTCACAAATGTGAATGTACCTTTGGCCATGTAGTGTACATACTGTAAGAATACCCACTGGGCACTGACATGGAAACAGCGTTGATTCTACAAATGTGTGCCCAGTGGGATTTAATGAATGTGTTTAGATACTTTATTCAAAAGAGGAGACATTTTCCCCAGACGGTATCTGTCACTGCATCATACCAGTCATCAACTGGTACAACCAACCCTTCATCATGGACAAGCCATTACCCATTACTGTGACTGAGTCAGAAATGGCACCCTATTATTTCCTATGTAGTACACTACATTTGATCAGAGTCCTGTTGGCCCTAGTGCACTATATAGGGAATGTGGTGCCATTTTGAATGCACCCTAGGTTCCACTAGAAGTCAGACATTTAATTATAATAAAGATATTTATGACCTAAAAGATTGCCTTTTCCTCCCTGTCTTTAAGGAACAATCATACTCCGCCTAATAGAAAGGTTTATTTAGTTGTGCCCATATAAGCTACCTTAGAAAGATGGTCAATCACCAAACCCTCTCAAGCATAAAGGGTCTCTCCACCATCTGCTGGACAGGTGACAGTACTGTTATCCAACCATCATGGTCCATTCACATCAAGCACTCCTGTCGTGTTGAAATCACAGGCCCCATTCCAATTCTTTCAAAGTGCACTCTGTCTTCCTTGGACTCCCGAGAGTCGCAGCGGTCTAAGGCACTGCATCTCAGTGCAAGAGGCGTCACTATAGTACCTGGTTCGAATCCAGGCTGAATCACATCCGGCTGTGATACAACGCATCCCATAGGGCGGCACACAATTGCCCCACCATCGTCCGGGTTTGGCCGGTGTAGGCTGTCATTGTAAATAAGACTTTGTTCTCAACTGGCTTGCATAGTTAAATAAATACAATTTCTCCCTTCTTTTAAGTAATCACTGATTGGACAGGTGTATGCAAGGGCCCCCTACACTTAGATAGGATATATGAGGTTCCCTATGAGGGCATTGGTCCCCATGGTGCTGCAGTGTTCCAATTGCAAAGCGTTTGGACATGTGATGAATGTTTGCAGAGAGATGGACATGAGTGATTCTTTTGAGAAGGAAGATGACGTTGAATGCCTCAACTGTGATGGGAAGTATTTGTACATGAGTTCCCTGAATGGCCAGTAAGGGTTAAAGAAGCAGAGATTGTAGGATTAGAGCTGTTCAACATGTCTCTTATGCTGAGCGAAAGTGGTTTGGCTGCCATGGAGACATCACTGTCCATTGCTGCAGCAGTGACGTCCTCTCAGGTCTCTGGATCTGCGGAGGGCTGCGAGTAAACTTGATTGACGATTATTTTTTGTTTTGTATGTTGTTGGTTTCCCCACCCCCACCCCCATTTCCCTAAAACCCTACCAAAGGAGGTGTACGCAAGGGCTCCACCAGATGACCTTTCACCTCTCCAGCCATTTAGAAATTCTAATTTGTGATTATTACTTCAAGGAAGGGAGGAAGGAAAGATAAGCCTAGGATTGGATGAGCCCCTTTGTTTGTGTAGGAAAAGGAGCCAAAAAAACAATCAGTTGTCAACAAAGATTGCTTGGTCATATGAAACCACTTTATGAGGCTCAGATGGTTCAAACACATGCAGAACATATACTGTAAAACACAGGTGGCAAAAACTTCAAATTAAATGCATAAAAACATGTCATACATTTACTTCAGAAGCTTCAGAAGTCCTGAGATAGTAGAATGGTAGAGGACTTTGTCCACTGATTAAAACCACTCTAAGACCCCATTACAGGGCAGCTTGATTAAAACCACTCTAAAACCCCATTACAGAGCAGCTTGATTAAAACCCCATTACAGAGCAGCTTGATTAAAACCACTCTAAAACCCCATTACAGAGCAGCTTGATTAAAACCACTCTAAAACCCCATTACAGAGCAGCTTGATTAAAACCACTCTAAAACCCCATTACAGAGCAGCTTGATTAAAACCACTCTAAAACCCCATTATAGAGCAGCTTGATTAAAACCACTCTAAAACCCCATTACAGAGCAGCTTGATTAAAACCACATTACAGAGCAGTTTATCATATTCACAAGAACTAAACTTAACAACGAACCAGAGTCTGTATTCATCGAGTGTCTCAGAGTAGTATTGCTATTCTAGGTTAGGTTTTTAGATTATAATAAGACTATATGGGGAGACCTGATCCGAGAACAGCACTCCTACTCTGACACACTTTATGAATACGAGCCCAGAAGAATAAGACAAAATTATTGTATAGGCACATGCGGGATACTTATATTTAGTTGTAAAGCCCCCTGTAGTCGTCGGCCGACAGCACTTATGGTCTAACAACAACATGCAGGCGCTTTTATCCAAAGTGACTTTGGATAAAAGTGACTAAATTTTACATAATGTTGTACCCATCAGGAATCATACCCACGACCCTTGGCGTTGCAAGGCGCCAAGCTCTACCGACTGAGCCTCACAGAACCACACGTGTTTTAACTACCTACATATACACATCATTCAATCATTCATTGGCTTCCCACTCACCCACTCTGTTTCACCCATTCGCCTAGTTCTCCCATCCATCTGCAGTTCTCCCATCCATCTGCAGTTCACCCATCCATCTGCAGTTCACCCATCCACCCATATACAGTTCACCCATCCATCTGCAGCTCACCCATCCATCTGCAGTTCACCCATCCATCTGCTGTTCTCTCATCCATCTTCAGTCCTCCCATCCATCTGCAGTTCACCCATCCGTCCATCTGCAGTTCACCCATCCATCTGCAGTTTTCCCATCCATCTACAGTTCACCCATCCATCCATCCAGCCATCCATCTGCAGTTCACCCATCCATCCATCTACAGTTCTCCCATCCATCTACAGTTCTCCCATCCATCTGCAGTTCACCCATCCCTCTGCTGGTCACCCATCCATCCATCCATCTGCAGTTCACCCATCCATCCATCTACAGTTCTCCCATCCATCTACAGTTCTCCCATCCATCTACAGTTCACCCATCCCTCTGCTGGTCACCCATCCATCCATCCATCCATCTGCAGTTCACCCATCCATCCATCCATCTGCAGTTCACCCATCCATCCATCCAGCTGAGCCGACTGAGAACCACACACGTGTTTTAACTACTTATATATACACATCATTCAATCATTCATTGGCTTCCCACTCACCCACTCTGTTTCACCCATTCACCTAGTTCTCCCATCCATCTGCAGTTCTCCCATCCATCTGCAGTTCACCCATCCATCCATATAAAGTTCACCCATCCATCTACAGTTCACCCATCCATCTACAATTAACCCTTCCATCCATCTGCAGTTCACCCATCCATCTACAATTCACCCATCCATCCATCCATCCATCTACTGTTCACCCATCCATCTGCAGTTCATCCATCTACAGTTCACCCATCCATCAATCTACAGTTCACCCATCCATCAATCTGCAGTTCACCCATCCATCCATCTGCAGTTCACCCATCCATCCATCTTCAGTTCTACAATTCACCCATCCATCCATCTACAGTTCACCCATCCATCCATCTACAGTTCACCCATCCATCCATCTGCAGTTCACCCATCCATCCATCTACAGTCCACCAATCCATCCATCTGCAGTTTCCCCATCCATCCGCAGTTCTCCCATCCATCTGCAGGTCTCCCATCCATCCATCTACAGTTCACCCATCCATCTGCAGTTCGCCCATCCATCTACAGTTCACCCATCCATCTGCAGTTCCGCCATCCATCTGCAGTTCTCCCATCCATCTACAGTTCTACAATTCCCCCATCCATCCATCTGCCGTTCACCCATCCATCCATCTACAGTTCTACAACTCACCCACCCATCCATCTGCAATTCACCCATCCATCTGCAGTTCTCCCATCCATCCACCTGCAGTTTACCCATCCATCTGCAGTTCACACATCCACCTGCAGTTCACCCATCCACCTGCAGTTCACCCATCCATCTGTAATTCACCCATCCATCTGCAGTTCTCCCATCCATCCATCCATCTGCAGTTCACCCATCCATCTGCGGTTCAACCATCTGCTGTTCACCCATCCATCCACCCGCAGTTCACCCATCCATCCATCTGTAGTTCACCCATCCTTCCATCTGCAGTTCACCCATCCATCCATCTGAAATGTACCTATCCATCCATCTGCAGTTCATTCACCTTCAGTTTACCCATCCATCTGCAACCCACCCATCCATCTGCAGTTCACCCATCCATCTGCAATTCACCCATCCATCTGCAGTTCTCCCATTCATCCATCTGCAGTTCTCCCATCCATCCATCCATCTGCATTTTTCACATCTGCAGTTCACCCATCCATCTGCAATTCATCCATCCATCTGCGATTCACCCATCCATCTGCAGTTCACCCATCCATCCATCTATAGTTCCCCCATCCATCTGCAGTTCTCCCATCCATCTATCTATAGTTCTCCCATCCAGCTTCAGTTCACCCATCCATATATAGTTCTCCCATCCATCTACAGTTCACCCATCCATCTGCATTTCGCCCATCCATCTACAGTTCACCCATCCATCTATAGGTCTCCCATCCATCTATAGTTCACCCATCCATCTGCAGTTCTCCCATCCATCTGCAGTTCACCCATCCATCTGCAGTTCGCCTATCCATCTATAGTTCTCCCATCCATCTACAGTTCACCCATTCATCTACAGTTCACCCATTCATCTACAGTTCACCCATCCATCCATCTGCAGTTCACCCATCCATCCATCTATAGTTCCCCCATCCATCTGCAGGTCACCCATCCATCCATCCATCTATAGTTATCCCATCCATCCATCCATCTATAGTTCTCCCATCCATATGCAGTTCGCACTTCCATCTGCAGTTCACCCATCCATCCATCTACAGTTCACCCATCCATCTGCAGTTCACCCATCCATCTGCAATTCACCCATCCATCTGCAGTTCACCCATCCATCCATCTACAGTTCTCCCATCCATCTACAGTTCACCCATCCATCTACAGTTCACCCATCAATCTATAGTTATTCCATCCATCTGCAGTTCACCCATCCATCCATCGTTCTCCCATCCATCTGCAGTTCTCCCATCCATCCATCTACAGTTCTCCCATCCAGCTTCAGTTCACCCATCCATATATAGTTCTCCCATCCATCTACAGTTCACCCATCCATCTGCATTTCGCCCATTCATCTACAGTTCACCCATCCATCTATAGGTCTCCCATCCATCTATAGTTCACCCATCCATCTGCAGTTCTCCCATCCATCTGCAGTTCACCCATCCATCTGCAGTTTGCCTATCCATCTATAGTTCTCCCATCCATCTACAGTTCACCCATCCATCTGGCAGTTCACCCATCCATCCATCTGCAGTTCACCCATCCATCCATCCATCTATAGTTCTCCCATCCATCTGCAGGTCACCCATCCATCTGCAGGTCACCCATCCATCTGCAGTTCACCCATCCATCTGCAGTTCACCCACCCATCCATCTGCAGTTCACCCATCCATCCATCTATAGTTCTCCCATCCATCTGCAGGTCACCCATCCATCCATCCATCTATAGTTATCCCATCCATCCATCTATAGTTCTCCCATCCATATGCAGTTCGCACATCCATCTGCAGTTCACCCATCCATCCATCTATAGTTCTCCCATCCATCTGCAGGTCACCCATCCATCTATGGTTCTCCCATCCATCTGCAGTTCACCCATCCATCTGCAGTTCACCCATCCATCCATCTGCAGTTCACCCATCCATCCATCTATAGTTCTCCCATCCATCTGCAGGTCACCCATCCATCCATCCATCTATAGTTATCCCATCCATCCATCTATAGTTCTCCCATCCATATGCAGTTCGCACATCCATCTGCAGTTCAGCCATCCATCCATCTACAGTTCACCCATCCATCTACCGTTCACCCATCCATCTGCAGGTCACCCATCCATCTATGGTTCTCCCATCCATCTGCAGTTCACCCATCCATCTGCAGTTCACCCATCCATCCATCTGCAGTTCACCCATCCATCCACCTATAGTTATCCCATCCATCTGCAGGTCACCCATCCATCCATCCATCTATAGTTATCCCATCCATCCATCTATAGTTCTCCCATCCATCTGCAGTTCGCACTTCCATCTGAAGTTCTCCCATCCATCCATCTGCAGTTCTCCCATCCATCTGCAGTTCACCCATCCATCTACAGTTCACCCATCCATCTACAGTTCACCCATCCATCTACCATTCACCCATCCATCTGCAGTTCACCCATCCATCCATCTATGGTTCTCCCATCCATCTGCAGTTCACCCATCCATCCATCCATCTATAGTTCTCCCATCCATCCATCTGCAGTTCTCCCATCCATCCATCTGCAGTTCACCCATCCATCTACAGTACATCCATCCATATGCAGTTCACCCATCCATCCATCTATAGTTCTCTCATCCATCTGCAGTTCTCCCATCCATCTGCAGTTCACACATCCATCTGCAGTTCGCCCATCCATCTGCAGTTCACCCATTCACCCAGTTCACAGTTCATCCATTGACAGACAGCTTCATCCATCCCAGAACCATCTGCACCTCCTCCATATGTGTAATTGATCTCTCTGTGTAAGGGAGGGAGGGTGCATTGGGGTGAAGCAGGGGGTCATTTCAGCTAAACCAAATTGAAGCTCATTTACTTTATTTCTACAAAATTTTAAAATTCTTAAAAGCAAATGGGAGAACAGCAAAAACAAGCTAAATTGACTCCAGCCATTACCACCGTGTTCCTGTACCACCGTTCACCTCAGTCAATAGGGGACTTAACATTCTACAAAACACGTCATTCAGTAATTAGCTGCTACACACTAGCTCAGCACAGGGATTAAAACTCTAGTCTAGTTTCATGTCAAGTCAAACATCAGTTACCTAGCCAAAGATCTTAACTCTGTACTGTTTTGAGAAAAAGTTCCCTGCAGCCGTGTGCCCTCTTCATAAAGCCAACCAGCCAGCCAGCCATACAAACAGCTTTCCCTCCCGCTCCCTGGCCTCCGTATAGTCCTAAAATCAGTCATCAATACCCACTAAACTGCATTTGCCTTTTACTGGGGATTGTACTGATTTTAGTAGCCTATTTTAAATTGTTGGCGTTAAACTAGGGTATGTCTGCCTTACCCAATTGATGCCCCTGGGGTGAAGATAAAGAATGCATCCCAAATGGCACTCTATTCCCTACATAGAGCACTACATAGGGAACTACATAGGGCACTACATAGGGAACTACATAGAGCACTACATAGGGAACTACATAGAGCACTACATAGGGAACTACATAGGGAACTACATAGAGCACTACATAGGGAACTACATCAAATCAAATGTATTTGTCACATACACATGGTTAGCAGATGTTAATGCGAGTGTAGCGAAATGCTTGTGCTTCTAGTTCCGACAATGCAGTAGTAATCTAACCTAACAATTCCAAAACTACTACCTTATACACACAAGTGTAAAGGGATAAAGAATATGTACATAAAGATATGAATTAGTGATGGTACAGAACGGCATAGGCAAGATGCAGTAGATGGTATAGAGTACAGTATATACATATGAGATGAGTAATGTAGGGTACATAGAGCACTACATAGGGAACTACATAGGGAACTACATAGAGCACTACATGGGAAACTACATAGAGCACTACATAGGGAAATACATAGAGCACTACATAGAGCACTACATATGGAACTACATAGGGCACTACATAGGGAATCGGGTGCCATTTGGGACACAAGCAACATTTGTCACCAGGAATCAGGACTCGTCTGCAACCCTCCAGGCCTATTCCAGCTCAACCCTCCAGGCCTATTCCAGCTCAACCCTCCAGGCCTATTCCAGCTCAACCCTCCAGGCCTATTCCAGCTCAACCAGACAGTAGATCATCGTTCTCCAACCTCCTCTGGCTGTTTTCACCTTTCATCACCGGCCTGACTGAGTGGGACGGTGTCCCCACTGCCACTGACAGACTGGACCGCTTTAGACGGAGCAGGCACCTCCTTAGATGCTCTCCTTCTGGACTCCTTTTTTGTTTGCTGTAAAAGGACAAAAGACAAATTAATTCTAACAGTCATAGACATGGAGGCTTCAGTTTAGTATTACAGACCCTCTACAGTAGTATAGTTTAGTATATAGGCCCACACTGTCATCTTGAGTTACACTGATTCATTAAACCACCCATGTTATGTAGGCTACTAGTCTATGGTTTAGATAAGTACTGAGTAGACAAAGCAACAAGTTATATATGATAATCCCACCACTCCTGTTTTATACTGATTGTCAGGACATTGTCAAGAGACTGGTTTCATTGATTATGACAGTCATCATCTGATTATCAGGAGACTACCCATTTGGTATGGACATACAGTGTGGCCTATATCGTGGCAGGACCGCCAGTGGTTGGGTCCAGAGCTGGTGAGGGTCTGCTTCCCACACTGGGTCCCTGTGGTCACCATCATCCTCTTCTCCTTCTGAATACCCTCCAGCCCTTTACCTGAAGAAGAGGAATACACCTTTCAGCAGGACAATAACCTAAAACACCAGGCCAAATCTACACTGGAGTTGCTTACCAAGAAGACAGTGAATGTTCCTGAGTGGCTGAGTTACCGTTTTGACTTAAATCTACTTGAAAATCTATGGCAAGACCTGAAAATGGTTGTCTAGCAATGATCAACAACCAATTTGACAAAGCTTGAAGAATTTAGAAAATAATAAAATGGGCAAATGTTGCACAATCCAGGTGTGGAAAGATCTTAGGCTTACCCAGAAAGACACACAGCTGTAATCACTGTCAAAGGTGATTCTACAAAGCATTGATTTAGGAGTGTGAATACTTATGTAAATTAGATATTTCTGTATTTCGTTTTCAATACATTTGCAACAATTTCTAAAAACATGTTTTCATTTTGTCATTATGGGGTATTGTGTGTAGATGGGTGAGAATTTGTATTTATTTAATCAATTTTAAATTAAGGTTGTAACATGTACTTTGCTGACTAGGTAAATCACAGAGTAAGGGATTACATATCAATTCCAAGGTAGCAAAAGTAGTGAGATTATTACCTTGTGTAGTTTGACTGTAGTGTACATGAAAACAGAATGGGGCATTGAGAGACTGACCCTTTGTAACAGAGGTGGATTAAAACAATCTTAACCACACAGTTCATATGGGCCATCTCACCACACTGGTGTAAAGATGATTCTGCATACAGTATTACTTATTATTGACCCGTTTTTATCCAATATATTTACACCAAATTGCCGCTGTTCACCATGACAATGAACAGATACATGATTCACTCACTGCCTCAATAAAAAAAAGTATCGGTAAACTACAGCAGGTCTATACAGCAGTATAAAAGACAAGCTACATGATAGCTGCTACCCAACCCAACCTGCGTATTTTTCAGCTTTAAATCCAGAATATTTTCCACAATCACGACACTTCTTACTGTTGATAGTAGAAAGAGCAGCCTCGGCGTCTGTATTGGTGAGCCATGTCGACTCGGTTTCTCGGGTCCAGCTTTCATGATACCTCGGTTCGATTATTGTGTCGGACCGGCTTCCTCCACAACCCATCAGAATATCATCCACTGCAGCGCTCGCTTCAAAGTGTCAATTTTTACTGACACACAGCTGTCCACGAAATGCCCGTTAGATTCATCTAGGCTAAAGCATCTTTCATTACTCCGTTTGCCTCCATCCACTGCGAAGATTCTGCGCTTTGCTGATCTACGCACGGTGCGCTTTGCAGCATCGCATAGCTCACAGAATGGTTAGTGCTATCCCAGCCTTGTCTCATAAACCAGACGTAACATAGTAAATGTAAATCCGGGACACTAAAATTATACTTAAGAAAAATACAAACTAATCATGTAAAGTGTTGGTCCCATGTTTCATGAGCAGAAATAAAAGATCCCAGAAATTGGTCAAACGCCAAATAAAATGTGTTACCCTCAAATTTAGTGAACAAATTTGTTTCCATCCCTGTTAGTGAGCATTTATCCTTTGCCAAGATAATCAATCCACCTGACAGGTGTGGCATAGCGAAAAGCTGATTAAACAGCATTATCAGGACTCAGGTGCACCTTGTTCTAAATCAAATCAAATCAAATTGTATTTGTCACATACACATGGTTAGCAGATGTTAATGCGAGTGTAGCGAAATGCTTGTGCTTCTAGTTCCGACAATGCAGTAATAACGAACAAGTAATCTAACTAACAATTCCAAAAAACTACTGTCTTATACACAGTGTAAGGAGATAAAGAATATGTACATAAGGATATATGATATATGTACAAGATACAGTAGATGATATCGAGTACAGTATATACATATGAGATGAGTATGTAAACCAAGTGGCATAGTTAAAGTGGCTAGTGATACATGTGTTACATAAGGATGCAGTCGATGATATAGAGTACAGTATCTACGTATGCATATGAGATGAATAATGTAGGGTAAGTAACATTATATAAGGTAGCATTGTTTAAAGTGGCTAGTGATATATTTACATCATTTCCCATCAATTCCCATTATTAAAGTGGCTGGAGTAGAGTCAGTGTCATTGACAGTGTGTTGGCAGTAGCCACTCAATGTTAGTGGTGGCTGTTTAACAGTCTGATGGCCTTGAGATAGAAGCTGTTTTTCAGTCTCTCGGTCCCAGCTTTGATGCACCTGTACTGACCTCGCCTTCTGGATGACAGCGGGGTGAACAGGCAGTGGCTCGGGTGGTTGATGTCCTTGATGATCTTTATGGCCTTCCTGTAGCATCTGGTGGTGTAGGTGTCCTGGAGGGCAGGTAGTTTGCCCCCGGTGATGCGTTGTGCAGACCTCACTACCCTCTGGAGAGCCTTACGGTTGAGGGCGGTGCAGTTGCCATACCAGGCGGTGATACAGCCCGCCAGGATGCTCTCGATTGTGCATCTGTAGAAGTTTGTGAGTGCTTTTGGTGACAAGCCGAATTTCTTCAGCCTCCTGAGGTTGAAGAGGCGCTGCTGCGCCTTCCTCACGATGCTGTCTGTGTGAGTGGACCAATTCAGTTTGTCTGTGATGTGTATGCCGAGGAACTTAAAACTTGCTACCCTCTCCACTACTGTTCCATCGATGTGGATGGGGGTGTTCCCTCTGCTGTTTCCTGAAGTCCACAATCATCTCCTTAGTTTTGTTGACGTTGAGTGTGAGGTTATTTTCCTGACACCACACTCCGAGGGCCCTCACCTCTTTCCTGTAGGCCGTCTCGTCGTTGTTGGTAATCAAGCCTACCACTGTTGTGTCGTCCGCAAACTTGATGATTGAGTTGGAGGCGTGCGTGGCCACGCAGTCGTGGGTGAACAGGGAGTACAGGAGAGGGCTCAGAACGCACCCTTGTGGGGCCCCAGTGTTGAGGAGGACAATAAAAGGTCACTCTAAAATGTGCAGTTCTGCCACACAACACAATGCAACAGATGTCTCAAGTTTTGAAGGAGTGTGAAATTGGCATGCTGACTGCAGGAATGTCCCCCAGAGCTGTTGCCAGAGAATTGGATGTTCATTTCTCTACCATAAGCCACCTCCGATGTTGTTTTAGAGAATTTGGCAGTACGTCTAACCGGCCTCACAACTCCAGACCACGTGGAACCACGCCAGCCCAGGACATCCACATCCGTCTTTTTTACCTGCGGGAACGTCTGAGACCAGCCACCCGGACAGCTGATGAATCTGAGGAGTATATCTGTCTGTAATAAAGCCCTTTTGTGGGGAAAACAAAAGTGGGTGGACCTATGCCCACCCTTGGGGCTGCACCCCTGCCTAGTTATGTGAAATTAGGGCCTAATGAATTTATTTCCTTATGTGAACTGTAAATTTGTAAAATCGTTGAAATTGTTGCATATTGCATTGATATTTTTGTTTAGTATAGTATGATATGTTACATTTGGTATGGTTACATATATTCCGAACATCTGGCAACCCAAAAGTTGCGAGTTCGAATCTTTTCACGGACGACTTTATCATTTTAGCTAATTAGCTATTTTTCAACTACTTACTACTTTTTAGCTACATTGCAACTATTTAGAATGTTAGGTTAAAGGGTTAGCTAACTCCTAACCTTAACCCCTAGCCTAGCTAACGTTAGCCACCTAGCTAGGATTCGTAACATCATAACATATAAAGCGAACATCTAGCAACCCAAAGGTTGCGAGTTCGAATCTTATAAGGGATAAATTTAGCATTTTAGCTAATTATACACCTAGATAGAATTCTTAACATATAAATGTTTTCAATTCGTAACATATAGAACATTTTGCGAATTCCTAACATTATACGTTTTGTAAATTCGTAACATATAATACGAATTGTAATTCATAACATATCAAACGAAATGGGTGATGGACATCCACAGATTAATCCATATCATAGGAATATTTAAAACATTATAATAGATCAGGTGTCTCGGATTTACATACAGAATAGTAATACATGCTTTGAGACCAGGTTGACTTTCTGGGTCTTTGGGACATCCCTACCCTAAACTCTTACCCTAACCATAACCCTTACCTAGCCCTAGCCCTTGACCATTTTACATTTTAACTTCCCAATGATCCCAGATAGTAAAGACCCTCACATAATCTGCAAAAATCATGAACTTTGTAATGGACTCATTAGACACAGGCCAAATTCTAAATGTTACTGCAATTTAAACACAAAAAAGCCTGTTTGGAGATTTCTTAAAAGGCAGATCGTTTCCTCAATGTTTCTCAGAGTTCAGTCTACGACCATGGACAGCAGCCTCCCTGTTCAGCCCAAAATCAATTTCTGTCACAACCTACTTGCATTGGTGCTTCTGAAATATTAAGCACACCGTTTTACAGCATAAGATGAGAGCATTACATACATTTCAATTAGATGTTTGCTAGATTCTTTTCAATTACCATGCATCGGAAAGTATTCAGACCCCTTGACTTTTTCCTCATTTGGTTACATTACAGCCTTATTCTAAAATGGATTAAATTGTTGTTTTCCTTATCAATCTATACCCCATAATAACAAAGCAAAAACAGGTTTTTAGACATTTTTGCAAATGTATTAAAAATGAAAAGTGCTTTGTTGAAACATCTCAGGCAGCGATTACAGCCTCCAGTATTCTTGGGTATGATACTACAAGCTTGGCACACCTGTATTTGGGGAGTTTCTCCCATTTTTCTCTGTAGATCTTCTCAAGCTGTCAGGTTGGATGGGGAGCGTTGCTGCACAGCTATTTTCAGCTCTCTCCATGTCATGTGCCTTTTACTGAGGAATGGCTTCTGTCTGGTCACTCTACCATAAAGGCCTGATTGGTGGAGTGCTGCAGAGATGGTTGTCCTTCTGGAAGGTTCTCCCATCTCCACAGAAGAACTCTGGAGCTCTGTCAGAGTGACCATCGGGTTCTTGGTCACCTCCCTGACCGAGGCCCTTCTCCACCGATTACTTAGTTTGGCTGGGCGGCCAGCTAAAGGAAGAGTCTTGGTGGTTCCAAACTTCTTCCATTTAAGAATGATGGAGGCCACTGTGTTCTTGGGGACCTTCAATGCTGCAGAAAGTTTATGGTAACCTTCCCCAGATCTGTGCCTCGACACAATCCTGTCTCGGAGCTCTACGGACAATTCCTTTCACCTCATGGCTTGGTTTTTGCTCTGACATGCACTGTCAACTGTGGGACCTTATGTAGACAGGCGTGTGCCTTTCCAAATCATATCCAATCAATTGAATTTACTACAGGTGACTCCAACCAAGTTGTAGAAACATCTCAAGGATGATCAATGGAAACAGGATGCACCTGAGCTCTGTTTCGAGTCTCATAGCAGAAGGTGGTAATATTTATGTAAATATACCAAAGGGTCTTAACACTTTTGATCTGGTAATTTATTATACATTTTTATTTTTAATACATTTGCAAAATGTTCTAAAAACCTGTTTTCGCTTTGTCAATATGGGGTATTGTGTGAAAATTGATGAGGAACATTTTAGAATAAGGCTGTAACGTAACAAAATGTGGAAAAAGTCAAGGGGTCTGAATACTTTCCGAATGCACTGTATATCGACAACACTGTACACTGTATATATTGACAATACTGTACACTGTATATATTGACAATACTGTACACTGTATATATCGACAACACTGTACACTGTATATCGACAATACTGTACACTGTATATATCGACAACACTGTACACTGTATATTGACAATACTGTACACTGTATATCGACAATACTTGCACCACTTACACCAGGGTGGAGAGGAAAACACCTTAAAAAATGTAATTTCTAAGGATTCATTCTATATAAATATAGGAACATATAAAGCTTTCTTGTCATTTCCCCTGAACATTTAAAAAAAACCTTGGTGTTTCTCTCTCTGAAAAAAGCTAAGATGATGGGAATGAAAAGCAATGTTAATTGAATTTCCAAAACACTTGAAAATTCAATTGTGCATGTTCTCTTGGAGAGAGCATGAGTGTCTACGAGAAGGCGTCATTCACTTCCACCCAATGTAAAAGAACAGGCGGCGGTAAAGGGGAAGTAAGACAAACACATTCATTAAGACAAAAAGAGGTGCAGGTGTGAGAGAGAGCTTTAGAGGATCAGTAAATTAAATGTCCATATTAAATGTCCATAGATGTCCATAGTGGCCTATTGGTGAGAGAGGAAGACAGAGAATCAGTACAACATATGACCACAATGTCATTTTAGAGGGTGTTCGGGGGTTTTAAAATGACAGGGGTGAGGGTGGGGTGGAGAACTAGGATGGATGAGAGGGTCTGTTAGGTGTGGTACCCTATAGAAGTAGGATGGATGAGAGGATATGTTAGGTGTAGTTCTCTATAACGGTCTTAACCATATAATTTCTAAAATGCTAGATGACAGTAGCTCAGGGGAATAGATGACAGTAGCCCAGGGAATAAATGACAGTAGCTCAGGGGAATAGATGACAGTAGCTCAGGGGAATAGATGACAGTAGCTCAGGGGAATAAATGACAGTAGCTCAGGGGAATAAATGACAGTAACTCAGCAGAATAAATGACAATAACTCAGGGGAATAAATGACAGTAACTCAGTAGAATAAATGACAGTAGCTCAGCAGAATAAATGACAGTATTTGAGTAAGCCTAGCAGGTTTCTGAGAACAATTTGTTGTGATAATACCATTACAGTATTATAAACATGATAGTATTACAGAAAATACTCACATCAATATTAGAAGCACTGCTGTCCAGGTGCTTGTACAATTCATACCTCACAGTTTTCTCATGTTATTTTTGGGCTGCAGCAGAACAGTTTTGGAAATTCACTGGCAGCCCATATCGAGGGATTCATAATAGATACAAATACAAAGTATCTGGAGAGAACACATTAATACATCCAGGTCTGTGGGGAGAACACATTAATACATCCAGGTCTGTGGGGAGAACACATTAATACATCCAGGTCTGTGGAGAATTAATACATCCAGGTCTGTGGGGAGAACACATTAATACATCCAGGTCTGTGGGGAGAACACATTAATACATCCAGGTCTGTGGGGAGAACACATTAATACATCCAGGTCTGTGGGGAGAACAATTAATACATCCAGGTCTGTGGGGACAATACATCTCTGTGGGGAGAACACATTAATACATCCAGGTCTGTGGGGAGAACACATTAATACATCAGGTCTGTGGGGAGAACACATTAATACATACAGGGGAGAACACATAACAGGTCTGTGGGGAGAACACATTAATACATCCAGGTCTGTGGGGAGAACACATTAATACATCCAGGTCTCTGGGGAGAACACATTACAATCTGTGGGGAGAACACATTAATACATCCAGGTCTCTGGGGAGAACACATTAATACATCCAGGTCTGTGGGGAGAACACATTAATACATCCAGGTCTGTGGGGAGAACACATTAATACATCCAGGTCTGTGGGGAGAACACATTAATACATCCAGGTCTGTGGGGAGAACACATTAATACATCCAGGTCTGTGGGGAGAACACATTAATACATCCAGGTCTGTGGGGAGAACAATTTGTCCAGGTCTGTGGGGAGAACACATTAATACATCCAGGTCTGTGGGAGAACACATTAATACATCCAGGTCTGTGGGGAGAACACATTAATACATCCAGGTCTGTGGGGAGAACACATTAATACATCCAGGTCTGTGGGGAGAACACATTAATACATCCAGGTCTGTGGGGAGAACACATTAATACATCCAGGTCTGTGGGGAGAACACATTAATACATCCAGGTCTGTGGGGAGAACACATTAATACAGGTCTGTGGGGAGAACATTAATACATCCAGGTCTGGGGAGAACACATTAATACATCCAGGTCTGTGGGGAGAACACATTAATACATCCAGGTCTGTGGGGAGAACACATTAATACATCCAGGTCTGTGGGGAGAACACATTAATACATTCTGTGGGGAGAACACATTAATACATCCAGGTCTGTGGGGAGAACACATTAATACATCCAGGTCTGTGGGGAGAACACATTAATACATCCAGGTCTGTGGGGAGAACACATTAATACATCCAGGTCTGTGGGGAGAACACATTAATACATCCAGGTCTGTGGGGAGAACACATTAATACATCCAGGTCTGGTCTGTGGGGAGAACACATTAATACATCCAGGTCTGTGGGGAGAACACATTAATACATTAATACATACATCAGGTCTGTGGGGAAACACATTAATACATCCAGGTCTGTGGGGAGAACACATTAATACATCCAGGTCTGTGGGGAGAACACATTAATACATCCAGGTCTGTGGGGAGAACACATTAATACATCCAGGTCTGTGGGGAGAACACATTAATACATCCAGGTCTGTGGGAACACATTAATACATCCAGGTCTGTGGGAGAGAACACATTAATACATCCAGGTCTGTGGGGAGAAACACATTAATACATCCAGGTCTGTGGGGAACACATTAATACATCCAGGTCTGTGGGGACATTAATACATCCAGGTCTGTGGGGAGAACACATTAATAGGTCTGTGGGATTAATACATCAGGTCTGTGGGGAGAACACATTAATACATCCAGGTCTGTGGGGAGAACACATTAATACATCCAGGTCTGTGGGGAGAACACATTAATACATCCAGGTCTGTGGGGAGAACACATTAATACATCCAGGTCTGTGGGGAGAACACATTAATACATCCAGGTCTGTGGGGAGAACACATTAATACATCCAGGTCTGTGGGGAGAACACATTAATACATCCAGGTCTGTGGGGAGAACACATTAATACATCCAGGGCTCTGGGGAGAACACATTAATACATCCAGGGCACTGGGGAGAACACATTAATACATCCAGGTCTGTGGGGAGAACACATTCATACATCCAGGGCTCTGGGGAGAACACATTCATACATCCAGGGCTCAACCAAACCCTTGCATTTGCAACCCTATGTTTGGCAGTGTGGTGCAGGTGTGTGGTGCAGGTGTGGCAGTGTGGTGCAGGTGTGTGGTGCAGGTGTGGCAGTGTGGTGCAGGTGTGGCAGTGTGGTGCAGGTGTGGCAGTGTGGTGCAGGTGTGTGGTGCAGGTGTGGCAGTGTGGTGCAGGTGTGTGGTGCAGGTGTGGCAGTGTGGTGCAGGTGTGGCACTGCCAAGCTGGAGTTGGCAGTGCCACATCAATTTATAATTGGTTGCTAGGCTGTCATAACAATGTTGGATCACAATGATCTGTTTTATTATTATGATGATGATGATCTGCTCAAAAAAGTAATATGCGATTCACCAAAACTAAACCATTTGAAAGTATCTGCCTGAACCTGTTTCACTGTCAGCTGCTGTGTGAGCGAGCCACTCCCTTTCCCCACTGTGGCTGTTGGGGAATAATCAGAATTAGTTGGTAACATAGGTAAGATGTTTTATATTCATCATATGTTTGTAAGTTACTTCTCATCAGAATGTTATTTTTGTATAATACTGTGGCGGGGTTGCAGTATCTGTTCTATGTCAAGACTGAGTTGCTTGGGCCGGAGAGAGGGGAGAGGTCAAACGTGTATCTCTTGGCTCCACAATGTCTGTGTGCCAGTAAATGTGTCTCTGTGATCTTGTCAAGATAGGATGGATTTGATATATGGCTGTTGATATGGAGGATTGGTTTATGGTTCTGAGTTTGAGAAAATAACATAGTTTAGGAGAAAAAGCTGAACGATAAATTATGCCTATGCTGTCTGGCTGTGTGTGTCTTTGCTATAAAGGATCTCAGTTGCAATGTGTAAGGGACTCTCAGAGAATTCATTGATAGACACTGAATTGATCTGAGAGTCACAGGGTTGTGATAGAGCTCACATAATTAAAGATGGACTTTGTGATAACTAACTCTGTCTTGTGTGTGGTTTGCTCTCATGATTTGGTAAATAGAGGAAATTTCCACGACAGCGCCCAGAGGAGAGAGAGGTGCATTCTAATAAGCGCAACCACATGGCTGTTGCTCAGTATGCAATTTGCAGGAAAAATACAGTTTTCAAAGCAGCTACTGTTGTTCTAGATACAGAGAGGATCGTCAGCTTTCTGTATATAATTTATTACCACTTAATATTGAATTCACGGCACCCCTTTACAACCGGAGTAGACTGTGTAGTATATGGTTTTGAAGAGACCGTGGGGCACACCATTTGCGGTGAATAGGCCTATATCAAGTAGCCTGTTTAGGCCTAGCGCTGCAATGTTTTTGTTGGAAAATATATTAACTGATAGACTAATCAAGTAGTCTACATGGCTATCTAGCAACATGATCATATTTAGAGTTAAAGTGTTTAAAGTGTTTAGAGTTCCCACTACCTCAGGTGTTGAATAATATTAGGGATCAGGTGTTTAATAAGGGTTCAAGTGTTTAATAATATAAGGGATCAGGTGTTTAATAATATAAGGGATCAGGTGTTTAATAAGGGTTCAAGTGTTTAATAATATAAGGGTTCGGGTGTTTAATAATATAAGGGATCAGGTGTTGAATAATATAAGGGATCAGGTATCATCGGACGGGGCCACAGTGTCTCCTGACCCCTCCTGTCTCAGCCTCCAGTATTTATGCTGCAGTAGTTTATGTGTCGGGGGGCTAGAGTCAGTCTGTTATATCAGGAGTATTTCTCCTGTCTTATCCGGTGTCCTGTGTGAATTTAAGTATGCTCTCTCTAATTCTCTCTTTCTTTCTCTCTCGGAGGACCTGAGCCCTAGGACCATGCCTCAGGACTACCTGGCCTGATGACTCCTTGCTGTCCCTAGTCCACCTGGCTGTGCTGCTGCTCCAGTTTCAACTGTTCTGCCTGCGGCTATGGAACCCTGACCTGTTCACCGGACGTGCTACCTGTCCCAGACCTGCTGTTTTCAACTCTCTAGAGACAGCAGGAGCGCTAGAGATACTCTCAATGATTGGCTATGAAAAGCCAACTGACATTTACTCCTGAGGTGCTGACCTGTTGCACCCTCTACAACCACTGTGATTATTATTATTTGACCCTGCTGGTCATCTATGAACATTTGAACATCTTGGCCATGTTCTGTTATAATCTCCACCCGGCACAGCCAGAAGAGGACTGGCCACCCCTCATAGCCTGGTTCCTCTCAAGGTTTCTTCCTAGGTTTTGGCCTTTCTAGGGAGTTTTTCCTAGCCACCGTACTTCTACACCTGCATTGCTTGCTGTTTGGGGTTTTAGGCTGGGTTTCTGTACAGCACTTTGAGATATCAGCTGATGTAAGAAGGGCTATATAAATACATTTGATTTGATCAGTTGTTGAATAATATTAGGGTCCAGGTGTCAAAGTACTTCCGGCGCCGACAGAGATGGCCGCCTCGCTTCGCGTTCCTAGGAAACTATGCAGTTTTTTGTTTTTTTACGTGTTATTTCTTACACTAGTACCCCAGGTCATCTTAGGTTTCATTACATACAGCCGAGAAGAACTACTGAATATAAGATCAGCGTCAACTCACCATCAGTACGACCAAGAATATGTTTTTCGCGATGCGGATCCTGTGTTCTGCCTTACAACCAGTGTAACGGAGTGGATTACATGCAGCGACCCAAAAAAACGACTCAGAAAAAGAGGGAAACGAAGCGGTCTTCTGGTCAGACTCCGGAGACGGGCACACCGTGCACCACTCCCTAGCATTCTTCTCGCCAATGTCCAGTCTCTTGACAACAAGGTTGATGAAATCCGAGCAAGGGTAGCATTCCAGAGGGACATCAGAGACTGCAACGTTCTCTGCTTCACGGAAACATGGCTAACTGGAGAGACGCTATCCGAAGCGGTGCAGCCAGCGGGTTTCTCCACGCATTGCGCCGACAGAAACGAACATCTTTCTGGTAAGAAGAGGGGCGGGGGCGTATGCCTTATGACTAACGTGACATGGTGTGATGACAGAAACATACAGGAACTCAAATCCTTCTGTTCACCTGATTTAGAATTCCTCACAATCAAATGTAGACCGCATTATCTACCAAGAGAATTCTCTTCGATTATAATCACAGCCGTATATATCCCCCCAAGCAGACACATTGATGGCTCTGAACGAACTTTATTTAACTCTCTGCAAACTGGAAACGATTTATCCGGAGGCTGCATTCATTGTAGCTGGGGATTTTAACAAGGCTAATCTGAAAACAAGACTCCCTAAATTTTATCAGCATATCGATTGCGCAACCAGGGGTGGAAAGACCCTGGATCATTGTTACTCTAACTTCCGCGACGCATATAAGGCCCTGCCCCGCCCCCCTTTCGGAAAAGCTGACCACGACTCCATTTTGTTGATCCCTGCCTACAGACAGAAACTAAAACAAGAGGCTCCCACGCTGAGGTCTGTCCAACGCTGGTCCGACCAAGCTGACTCCACACTCCAAGACTGCTTCCATCACGTGGACTGGGAGATGTTTCGTATTGCGTCAGACAACAACATTGACGAATACGCTGATTCGGTGTGCGAGTTCATTAGAACGTGCGTTGAAGATGTCGTTCCCATAGCAATGATTTAAACATTCCCTAACCAGAAACCTTGGATTGATGGCAGCATTCGTGTGAAACTGAAGGCACGAACCACTGCTTTTAATCAGGGCAAGGTGTCTGGTAACATGACTGAATACAAACAGTGCAGCTATTCCCTCCGCAAGGCTATCAAACAAGCTAAGCGCCAGTACAGAGACAAAGTAGAATCTCAATTCAACGGCTCAGACACAAGAGGCATGTGGCAGGGTCTACAGTCAATCATGGACTACAGGAAGAAACCCAGCCCAGTCACGGACCAGGATGTCTTGCTCCCAGGCAGACTAAATAACTTTTTGCCCGCTTTGAGGACAATACAGTGCCACTGACACGGCCTGCAACGAAAACATGCGGTCTCTCCTTCACTGCAGCCGAAGTGAGTAAGACATTTAAACGTGTTAACCCTCGCAAGGCTGCAGGCCCAGACGGCATCCCCAGCCGCGCCCTCAGAGCATGCGCAGACCAGCTGGCCGGTGTGTTTACGGACATATTCAATCAATCCCTATACCAGTCTGCTGTTCCCACATGCTTCAAGAGGGCCACCATTGTTCCTGTTCCCAAGAAAGCTAAGGTAACTGAGCTAAACGACTACCGCCCCGTAGCACTCACATCCGTCATCATGAAGTGCTTTGAGAGACTAGTCAAGGACCATATCACCTCCACCCTACCTGACACCCTAGACCCACTCCAATTTGCTTACCGCCCAAATAGGTCCACAGACGATGCAATCTCAACCACACTGCACACTGCCCTAACCCATCTGGACAAGAGGAATACCTATGTGAGAATGCTGTTCATCGACTACAGCTCGGCATTCAACACCATAGTACCCTCCAAGCTTGTCATCAAGCTCGAGACCCTGGGTCTCGACCCCCCCTGTGCAACTGGGTTCTGGACTTCCTGACGGGCCGCCCCCAGGTGGTGAGGGTAGGCAACAACATCTCCTCCCCGCTGATCCTCAACACTGGGGCCCCACAAGGGTGCGTTCTGAGCCCTCTCCTGTACTCCCTGTTCACCCACGACTGCGTGGCCATGCACGCCTCCAACTCAATCATCAAGTTTGCGGACGACACAACAGTGGTAGGCTTGATTACCAACAACGACGAGACGGCCTACAGGGAGGAGGTGAGGGCCCTCGGAGTGTGGTGTCAGGAAAATAACCTCACACTCAACGTCAACAAAACTAAGGAGATGATTGTGGACTTCAGGAAACAGCAGAGGGAACACCCCCATCCACATCGATGGAACAGTAGTGGAGAGGGTAGCAAGTTTTAAGTTCCTCGGCATACACATCACAGACAAACTGAATTGGTCCACTCACACAGACAGCATCGTGAGGAAGGCGCAGCAGCGCCTCTTCAACCTCAGGAGGCTGAAGAAATTCGGCTTGTCACCAAAAGCACTCACAAACTTCTACAGATGCACAATCGAGAGCATCCTGGCGGGCTGTATCACCGCCTGGTATGGCAACTGCACCGCCCTCAACCGTAAGGCTCTCCAGAGGGTAGTGAGGTCTGCACAACGCATCACCGGGGGCAAACTACCTGCCCTCCAGGACACCTACACCACCCGATGCTACAGGAAGGCCATAAAGATCATCAAGGACATCAACCACCCGAGCCACTGCCTGTTCACCCCGCTGTCATCCAGAAGGCGAGGTCAGTACAGGTGCATCAAAGCTGGGACCGAGAGACTGAAAAACAGCTTCTATCTCAAGGCCATCAGACTGTTAAACAGCCACCACTAACATTGAGTTGCTACTGCCAACACACTGTCAATGACACTGACTCTACTCCAGCCACTTTAATAATGGGAATTGATGGGAAATGATGTAAATATATCACTAGCCACTTTAAACAATGCTACCTTATATAATGTTACTTACCCTACATTATTCATCTCATATGCATACGTAGATACTGTACTCTATATCATCGACTGCATCCTTATGTAATACATGTATCACTAGCCACTTTAACTATGCCACTTGGTTTACATACTCATCTCATATGTATATACTGTACTCGATATCATCTACTGTATCTTGCCTATGCTGCTCTGTACCATCACTCATTCATATATCCTTATGTACATATTCTTTATCCCCTTACACTGTGTATAAGACAGTAGTTTTTTTGGAATTGTTAGTTAGATTACTTGTTCGTTATTACTGCATTGTCGGAACTAGAAGCACAAGCATTTCGCTACACTCGCATTAACATCTGCTAACCATGTGTATGTGACAAATAAAATTTGATTTGATTTGATTTAATAATATAAGGGTTCAGGTGTTTAATAATATAAGGGATCAGGTGTTTAATAATATTAGGGATCAGGTGTTGAATAATATAAGGGCTGCAAACCATTACAGACTACAAAGGGAAGCACAGCCGAGAGCTGCCCAGTGACACGAACCTACCAGACGAGCTAAATGACTTCTATGCTCGCTTCGAGGCCAATAACACTGAAACATGCATGAGAGCACCAGCTGTTGAGTATCTGGAGCATCAGCATTTGTGGGTTTGATTACAGGCTCAAAATGGCCAGAAACAAATAACTTTCTTCTGAAACTCGTCAATCTATTCTTGTTCTGAGAAATGAAGGCTATTCCATACGAGAAATTGCCAAGGAACTGAAGATCTCGTACAACGCTGTGTACTACTCCCTTCACAGAACAAACTGGCTCAAACCAGAATAGAAAGAGGAGTGGGAGGCCCCAGTGCACAACTGAGCAAGAGGACAAATACATTAGAGTGTCTAGTTTGAGAAACAGACGCCTCACAAGTCCTCAACTGGCAGCTTCATTAAATAGTACCCGCAAAACACCAGTCTCAACGTCAACAGTGAAGAGGCAACTCCAGGATACTGGCCTTCTAGGCAGAGTTGCAAAGAAAAAGCCATATCTCAGACTGGCCAATAAATAGAAAAGATTAAGATGGGCAAAAGAACACAGACACTGGACAGAGGAAGATTGGAAAGAAGTGTTATGGATGCTGGAGAACTGCTTGACGCCATCTGTTAAGCATAGTGGAAGCAATGTGATGGTCTGGGGGTGCTTTGGTGCTGGTAAACTGGGAGATTTATACAGTGTAAAAGGGATCTTGAAGAAGGAAGGCTATCACCCCATTTTGCAACGCCATGCCGTACCCTGTGGACGGCGCTTAATTGGAGCCAATTTTCTCCTACAACAGGACAATGACCAAAAGCACAGCTCCAGACTATGTAATAACTATTTAGGGAAGAAGCAGTCAGCTGGTATTCTGTCTATAATGGAATGGTCAGCACAGACACCAGATCTCAACCCTATTGAGCTGTTGTGGGAGCAGCTTGACTGTATGGTACGTAAGAAGTGCCCATCAATCCAATTCAACTTGTGGGATGGAGGATTCTTTGACGAAAGCAAAGTTTGAAGGATACAATTATTAATTCAATTAAAAATCATTATTGACTATATTTCCTATTCATTTTTCAACTCATTTCATGTATGTTTTCATGGAAAACAAGGACATTTCTAAGTGACCCCAAACTTTTGAACGGTAGTGTATATATTTTTTTACATTGTTTGCAAACTGATATGTGACACGTATTAATGCCAAAATAACATTCAAAACAGGCAAGCCCCCAAACAATATGGGGCTCAAAACATGACTGAAGAATAGTAAAAGCCATACAGTAGAACATATGGCTGAAATTTAGCAAAGTAACAGGAAGTAATTAGTGGTAATTACCTATTATTACACAGCATGGAAACACCAAAAAAATTCCCCCTGAACTTACATTTTGATGCAAGCACAATCACACATTGGTGTTACTGTCGACAATTTTAAAAAGTCCTCAAATGTGCATCTTCTCCCTTCGGAAGACTCTGACCTGAGTGGGCGGGTGCAGTATCTAGATGCACATTTCCAAGCGCTCCGATTGGTTTGGAATGGCAGAGCTATGATGGGTGAGGGATAACTTAGGTAGGCTGAGCAGCCAAACAAACATGACTTAAGGGAGTAGAGCTATGGGTCACAGAAGAAGAGCTACGGGGCACAGAAGAAGGGCTACGGGGCACAGGAGAAGAGCTACGGGGCACAGGAGAAGGGCTACGGGGCACAGGAGAAGAGCTACAATATCACATTACACAGGACCTTATTAAGGGGCACACACAGCTTTTTTGTTAGTAGAGTATTTGTCTTAAAATATAGTTCAATTTATTTTTATAATGTAAGAAAATGTGGTGTTTTGTTTGTAAATTTACATTTGTGAATATGAAATTTGTCCAAAAGAATAATGAAATTAATTACATAAAATTGTTTCAGCTTATTTCTATCATAGGTAAAGAATCCAAGCAGTACATCTCTCCATAATAGTGTAAAATCTTCATAAATGTGTTTGATTATAAATCTACTGATGTCTTGCCACAGTTTTCTTACATGAACACAATGCCAAAAAAGATGTAACACTGTTTCTGGGTGGTCATTACAAAAGGAGCAATTTGAGTTTATGTTTTCCTTAAACTTCTTCATATAGTGGTTGGCAGGATAATAGTTATGAATAATTTGAAAGGAAACTTCCTTAATTTTGTTAAAAAGTAGGTATGTGTGTGGCAACATCCAAACTTTTCCCCAACAGATAATATCAATTGAACGTTCCAATAAGGCATGAGATAAGGGTGTAGATACAACATACTCATATCGTTCTGTTGTTGAATGGACCAAAAGAGAACCAAATCTTTCCTACTGATGAGTCAACAGGGTTAACGGAAGGAAGGCTCTGAGGGTCAGGTCTTAACCATTCCTGAATAATAAAGCAACACCTGAGGGAATGGTATCTAAAACAATTGCAAAATCTTTAGATGTTTCAGGGATCTTGTGAAGTGATCAGAATTCCTTATAACTAAGTTTTTTAAAACTCTGCATTTACAAGTTGTCTCACCAATAGGATATTATTTCGGAACCAATATTCTAAAAATAAAGAAGTATTTTTATACAATATATCCCGATTTTATCAGGGCGCTCCTCCGTCCCCGCTTTCTCTCGATGACGTAACTGGCCTTTTCCGGGTGCCCCGCCGCCCTCCCTCACCTCGCCGCCGCCCGCCCGCCCGCTCCGCACCCCTGTAAACAGCTCGTCAGACCGTCCAAGCCCCTCCCCGCCGCCCGCCCCGCCGCCCTGTAAACAGCTCGTCAGACGGTACAAGCCCCTCCCCGCCGCCCGCCCCGCCCCGCCGCCCTGTAAACAGCTCGTCAGACCGTCCAAGCCCCTCCCCGCCGCCCGCCCCGCCGCCCTGTAAACAGCTCGTCAGACGGTACAAGCCCCTCCCCGCCGCCCGCCCCGCCCCGCCGCCCTGTAAACAGCTCGTCAGACCGTCCAAGCCCCTCCCCGCCGCCCGCCCCGCCGCCCTGTAAACAGCTCGTCAGTCCGTCCAAGCCCCTCCCCCAGCTAGCAGCGGTCGCTAACAAGTTAGTGGTGCTAGCAGTGGCTAAGCTACATGCTAGCTGGCGCTTTGAGAAGATGGCAACGGACTGGCAAACTTCAGCTATTGAGCAAGCCGAATTGATATCCAGTCGTCTCAGAGAGCTGTTGTCCACCGGGGAGGGATATATCCGATCGGAGTTTGGGGTGGAATTGGGACTGACGCCTGAGCTGTACCCGTCATGGGCGATTCTCTCCGCGGCGGCCGCGGTGGGGCTGCTGGTCCTGTCGTGGGCCGCGGTCTGTAGCGGACTCTTCGGTGGGAAAAAGCTAGGAGCTCCGGTTACACAAGACAGTGGTGATTCCCTCAAGGCCCAAGTGAATAAGATTGTGAAGCCCGAGGCACAAAATAAAAAGACTAAAAAGAAATCTACTGAAAAGGTAGCTTCACATATTAGCCAGTTGTAAATGGCCATTGTCGTGGCACTGGCAAACTAGCTAGCTGAATATCGAAACCATTTCTAAGATCTTTGTTTTGAAAGTTTACCTTGTAGATAGCTCTCTTCGTTAGTATGAGTCGTCGTATTCTCATGTAATGTTAGTTTGCTTTCAATTCCATGTGAATCATAAATCACCTAACTAGTACTAAGACATGCAAGTTTAACTAACTAGTCAATTTAGCTAGTTTGCGGTAGTAAGCTGCCTGGCTGGTTAATGATAGCTTGTCTGATCACCGCCTGCCTGATGTCTTGGTTTATCATGTTATTTGTCACTCATACACGGCTTCAGAAATAGTTCACATGTTGTCGTTTCTCTCTCAACAGAAGGCTCAGTATAATGGACGAACAGTTCCAGAGCCTCAGGAGGAAGTGACAGAAGAAATTACCAAACCTTCCCCAGAGATTACAACTGAGGTTTGTACCTAACAATAACATATTTTTAAGTCTTCTGAAAGTCTATTTTGGATGACAAGAGGGGAATGTATTTATCCAATTCCAAAAGGCTAAGCGATCCTTGCATCTGTAGTAGTTAGAGTTGATGAAAGCCCTGTCTCCACAGTAGTTAGCGTTGATGAAAGCCCTGTCTCCACAGTAGTTAGAGTTGATGAAAGCCCTGTCTCCACAGTAGTTAGAATTGATGAAAGCCCTGTCTCCACAGTAGTTAGAGTTGATGAAAACCCTGTCTCCACAGTAGTTAGCGTTGATGAAAGCCCTGTCTCCACAGTAGTTAGCGTTGATGAAAGCCCTGTCTCCACAGTAGTTAGCATTGATGAAAGCCCTGTCTCCACAGTAGTTAGCGTTGATGAAAGCCCTGTCTCCACAGTAGTTCGCATTGATGAAAGCCCTGTCTCCACAGTAGTTAGAATTGATGAAAGCCCTGTCTCCACAGTAGTTAGAATTGATGAAAGCCCTGTCTCCACAGTAGTTAGAATTGATGAAAGCCCTGTCTCCACAGTAGTTAGAATTGTTGAAAGCCCTGTCTCCACAGTAGTTAGAGTTGATGAAAGCCCTGTCTCCACATTTTAATGAATGCATTTCTATTGCTTTGTGCCGAAGGAGACACGGTGGCTTCAACACAGCACCCCATCATTCATCTAGTGTGTGTATATATAAATCATTTCAGTAACCCATTACCAGTGAATGACCATAAGGACTAATATTGCTTGCACTTTTTGAAAGTTTGACTTTTTGTTGTCTTTAATTGAATAGGTGAAGAAAACCAAGAAGAAAGCCAAACCCGAGGTTAAACCAGCCAAGAGGGTTTCTGCTGGCGATGGCAAAGAGCCTGATGATGGTATGACCCTTAACCCCTGTATGAACCCGTCACCTTGGTTGACTTCTTTAAACCCTTGTAGCTAAATGTATCCTGCAGAATTCTACTGATTTCATTTAGACTGTGCCGTAGACGACCCTTGTATGAGGCCATAATGGCATTGTTAGGGGATTAGGCAGTGACACACAGGACAAGTCTCAAATGGTACCCTATTCCCTACATAGTGCACTATATGGGGACTAGGGTGTAATTTGGGATGCAAACCTAGTGTCCAACTGAACTTGCTTAGTCAGATGGGTGAGAGGTTATGACTAATGGTTCTGGTCCAGTCCAGGACTTCCAAACTTCATCTGGAAAGTGGCAGTTGTTTGGCCATTCAGCTCGTTGTGTCAAGATCACCGATTTTAGAGAAACATCAAACGTCTGTACATATGTGTCTATATATCGTCTGAAAGCTTAAATTCTTGTTAATATAACTGCACTGTTCAATTTACAGTAGCTAATACTGTGAAAAAATGCCATGCTATTGTTTGAGGAGAGCTCCTAACAACAAAAGTTTTCACCCAGATAGGTTTGATAAATTCACCTCTGAAGGTAAAATGTGTACTTACATTCTGAACTCTTGCTCTGATTTATCATCCAAAGGGTCCCAGAGATAACATGAAGTGTATTTTTGTTAGATAAAATCATTTTTCATATCCTAAAAAGGTCTATACAGCATGCACAATCGATTTTGTTTTTCCACTCGTTCAATTTGCAAAGAAGGGAGTCTGTGAAAATCTAACCCTAAACGTTGTTTGAACGAGTCAAATCATGTTTGTATCTATTCCTCAGAGATCCTAGAAGGTAACCAGACTTCACTATTTCATTAGGGGTGTAGTATATCCTATAGGACATCATATTTGGTCAGAGAGCGACGACTTCATGGCACGACAATGATGCGGGCAGCCATCACTTGAACGGCAATCTTTGTCAAATAAGCACCAATCGGGGTCAAACAAAGCTAGCTAGATAGCCAATGAGCTGGGCTTTACGGGAGTACCCGAAAACCATGTATATGTCATAAAATGTAGCTACCAACCTTACCAACCAAAGTTATGAAAACGGGTTGTTTTGCAAATGTTGAACTTATATGGCTACTAATACTGGGAAAGCTAAATCAAAGTCCAAGTATACAGATTTGACGATATTCTTGCAGAAAAATGGAATATGAATGCGAATGTCGCCTTCACGATTTGCCCAAATGTACCCGTGGACTTCACATAAAGTCTTGAGGATCAGTCATACTCCAAGTTATCCATCTGAAACATTGCACATACACTGCTGCCATCTTGGGGACACTCAGAATTACAACCAGTCCCTAAGAAGTTTTTAATGATTGATGTCATTTGACCTTGACCTTTGTAACATCTAGCTGTGTATAAATGTCCATGTAGGCCAAGCAGTAATTAAGGCTATGCAACTATAAGTTGGATATCTGTATGATGACATTCATTAAAACCTTTAAAAATCACACTTAAAAAGGTTATCAAGCTATGCTTCTAGTTCTGTAGGTATCATCTTTTTCATTAAGAGATGTATAAAGGTGGTCAGGGGGTGGGGGGGTGATGTTTCCCATAGATGCTGATCTTGGATCAGTTCAGGTCATTTCCATGTAAAAGGACACCAACATGACAAATGAAAGCTATGATTGTTTGTATTTGTGAGAAATTAAAGTGTGTGTGTATATACTGTGCATTCGCAAAGTATTCAGACCCCTTCCCTTTTCCACATTTTGTTACTTTACAGACTTATTTAAAAATATATAAAATCATTAATCTACACACAATACCCTGTCATGACAAAGCGAAAACAGGTTTTTAGAAATGTTTTAACATTTATTTATATATATATATTTATATACAGTGGGGCAAAAAAGTATTTAGTCAGCCACCAATTGTGCAAGTTCTCCCACTTAAAAATATGAGGCCTGTAATTTTCATCAATGGTACACTTCAACTATGACAGAAATTTCTTGCAAATTAATTACTTAAAAATCATACAATGTGATTTTCTGGATTTTTGTTTTAGATTCCGTCTCTCACAGTTGAAGTGTACCTATGATTAAAAAAAATACAGACCTCTACATGCTTTGTAAGTAGGAAAACCTGCAAAATTGGCAGTGCCCAGCCAGAGCCCAGATTTGAACCTGATCGAATATCTCTGGAGAGAGCTAAAAATAGCTGGGCAGCGACGCTCCCCTCCAAACCTGACAGCATGAGAGGATCTGCAGAGAAGAATGGGAGAAACTCCCCAAATACAGGGAAAGGGAGATACCTAGTCAGTTGAACAACTGAATGCCTTCAACTGAAATGTGTCTTCCGCAATTAACCCAACCCCTCTGAACCGGGGAGGTGCGGCTTCGGTGCCCGGGGAACAGGGAACTGCCTTGCTCAGTGCCAGAACGACAGATTTTTACCTTGTTAGCTCGATCCAGCAACCTTTCAGTTACTTGCCCAACACTCTAACCACTAGGCTACATGTGTGCCAAGCTTGGTCGTGTCATACTCAAGAAGACTCAAGACTGTAATCGCTGTCAAAGGTTAATCAACAAAGTACTGAGTAAAGTGACTGTATACTTATGTAAATGGGATTTTTTTTTTTCAGTTATTTTTAATACATTTACAAAAATTTCTAAGAACCTTTTTTTGCTTTGTCATTATGGTGTGTTGTGTGTAGATTGGTGGGAAAAAATATTGAATCCCTTTTATAATAAGGTTGTAACGTAACAAAATGTGGAAAAAGTCCAGGTGTCTGAATACTTTCCCAATGCCCTGTATTTTACATTTCCAACCTAAAAAATAGGAAGAAGCAAATGCTTTGATTTCTGGTCAAACAGGAAAAGGAAACATCTACCTGAAGTCTAAGAAGGTATAAATAAACACAATAATGTTGACGTACAGACCTCTGCCAACTAATATGAACACTTTTATATTTAGTTTGACATTTTTTTGCCTTATGTACATTTTAAGAAACATTGCCTTGTGTTTTGAAATTCCATTACCAAAAGCCAACATATTTAAGATATTTAAAACAAATCTCCCTCATGAAGGAGGATAATGAAAGTTCACAGAAGTAATAAGTAAAGAACCTATCAATTCATTTGTTTGATATCAAATTTGTTTATGAATTAAGTGATTAAAACTAAATTCTGTTAGGAAATTGGTAACGGCATTTCTGCAATTTTACATTTTCTACAATGGGAAATAAAAGTAGTCACAAACCACAGTTGGGTTCACAAGTTTGGACAACACAGTAAAGTAAGAGTACTTTAATGTAGAGCACATGAGTTGAGTACACTAGTGGACTGGACTGAACAGTTTTTTACAGTATGCTGAAACTAATGCACTTTTGATACAAAAAAAAAGGTGCAGTACTAGAATTTATGTCTGGTACTTCTGTCAAATGGGGAAGTGTGCTCTTCAAGGATGAATCTCGGTTTCAACTGTACCAGGCAGATGGCAGACAGCGTGTATGGCTTCGTGTGGTTGAGCAGTTTGCTGATGTCAACGTTGTGAACAGAGTTCCCCATGGTGGGGTTACGGTGTGGGCAGGCATAAGCTACTGACAACGAACATAAATTGCCATCGATAAAATCCAATTGAATGCACACAGATACCGTGATGAGATCTTGAGGCCCATTGCCGTGCCATTCATCGGCAGCCATCACCTCATGTTTCAGCATGATAATGTACGGCCCCATGTCCCAAGTTATCACATCAGGTTTCAGCATTATTAATTTTACCTTTAAAAATAATAATAATAAGCACACATAAAACTTGAAAAGGCCATACATGCACATGAATAAAATGTCCCAGTTCTTCCACGGCCTGCATACTCACCAGACATGTCACCTATTGAGCATGTTTGGGATGCTCTGGATTGACGTCTACAACCACATGTTCCAGTTCCCGCCAATATACAGCAACTTCACACAGACATTTGAAGAGGAGTGGAACAACATTCCACAGACCACAATCAACTACCTGATCAACTCTATGAGAAGGAGACATGTCATGCTGCGTGAGGCAAATGGTGGTCACACCAGATACTGACTGGTTTTCTGATCCACACCCCTACTTTTTAAAGTTAACTGTGACCTAAAGATGCAGGTCTGTATTCCCAGTTGTGAAATCCATAGATCATGACCTGATGAATGTATTTACATTTAGCGGTCGACCTTGAACTTTGGCTTCAATGAGGAGGGACAGTCGTTCTCCCCTGCTCCGCACTCATGCTGCACAAAAGTCAACATACTTTAATAATTTAACACGGCATGTAGAAATGTTGAAGCTGTTCATTATTGTTTGCAACACAACAATAGAATGCAAGAGGTACCAGTATTTTAATATTTAAAAAAAATAAATGTAACCTTTTTAACTAGGCAAGTCAGTTTTAGAACACGTCCTTATTTACAATGACGGCCTAACCCAAATCCGGACGACGCTGGGCCCATTGTGTGCTGCCCTATAGGAGCTTCCAGCTTTAATTGGAGGCTGGCTTCCCTTGCTAGCTGACGCTAACATTAATTCACTACCCTACTACTTGGTTTGTGATATGCTAACCATAGTGCAAAATATACTGATTTCAAAGCTGATTGTCCCCAAAACTTTATTAATCACGTCTTTGTCTACCTCACCTCCCGTCTGGTTTCCACTAGATTCCACAGCCACGTTCTGCCTCGCCTCCCATCTGGTTTCCACTAGATTCCACAGCCACGTTCTGCCTCGCCTCCCATCTGGTTTCCACTAGATTCCACAGCCACGTTCTGCCTCGCCTCCCGTCTGGTTTCCACAGCCACGTTCTGCCTCGCCTCCCGTCTGGTTTCCACTAGATTCCACAGCCACGTTCTGCCTCGCCTCCTGTCTGGTTTCCACTAGATTCCACAGCCACGTTCTGCCTCACCTCCCGTCTGGTTTCCACAGCCACGTTCTGCCTCACCTCCCGTCTGGTTTCCACTAGATTCCACAGCCACGTTCTGCCTCGCCTCCCGTCTGGTTTCCACAGCCACGTTCTGCCTCTGGTTTCCACTAGATTCCACAGCCACGTTCTGCCTCGCCTCCCGTCTGGATTCCACAGCCACGTTCTGCCTCGCCTCCTGTCTGGTTTCCACTAGATTCCACAGCCACATTCTGCCTCATGTCGTTCTGCCTCGCTTCCCGTCTGGATTCCACAGCCACGTTCTGCCTCGCCTCCCGTCTGGATTCCACTAGATTCCACAGCCACGTTCTGCTCGCTTCCCGTCTGGTTTCCACTAGATTCCACAGCCACATTCTGCCTCGCTTCCCGTCTGGTTTCCACTAGATTCCACAGCCACATTCTGCCTCATGTCGTTCTGCCTCGCTTCCCGTCTGGATTCCACAGCCACGTTCTGCCTCGCCTCCCGTCTGGATTCCACTAGATTCCACAGCCACGTTCTGCTCGCTTCCCGTCTGGATTCCACTAGATTCCACAGCCACGTTCTGCCTCATGTCGTTCTGCCTCGCTTCCCGTCTGGTTTCCACTAGATTCCACAACCATGTTCTGCCTCATGTCGTTCTGCCTCATGTCGTTCTGCCTCGTGAATAACGTCATTACTTTCTTAGAAACAGTGCACAAGTTTTATAAAAGAGAGCTTCTTCTATGCAAATGTTAATCAGTACAATAACATATGTTCTCTTACAGTTAGGATGGATTTTATTGGCTAATGCTAAGGGGTTGTTTGTCATCTATAGCCCCATGATACCAGCTAAAACAAGCTGACTAACTCGATGCATTCATACTCCTATTGAATGTGTGTTAACCTGTATTGTTGGTGCGGCAGGGTAGCCTAGTGGTGTGATATCAGCTGATGTACGAAGGGCTATATAAATACATTTGATTTGATATTGAACAGCGCAGTAGCTGAGATTATCTGTCTGGATAAAGTGTAATTCTGGGACTTTTTGGCTAATACGCCTTTGTTTTTATGTCATGATGGTATCAGGTATCATGATATTTAAACCTGGTATCGAAGTAAAAATTCTGATATCATGACAACACTAGTACTGGACTGTAGTCTAATCTACTATGCTTTGATATCCAAACTTGAGAAACATGGAAGTCTATGATTGGTTCAGATTTGGTCCGGACCAACCAAATTTGGTTGTGTTTGGGCTCATTAAAATAATAGCCAGTGTGTAGAAAAATACCAAAATATGCAAAGGAGGATATTGTGTATTTCTTCCTTTTTTTAGTGTATCTATTTAGGATACATCACCATTAAGAGAATGATATTCATATCTGTAATTATGGATTTCTGTTTAGTTCAGATCAAGGATCCACGCTCCGTTACCACTAGTCTGCTACTGGGTATACTTCACTTACTGTAGTTCATTAACCCAAAATAGATTTTTTTCAATGTGTCATGTCATAGCTGACACCCCATTTATTTCTGCAGACATTTTTTATCTTAATCCAGAGTAGATATTTAAGAGTTTTTGGAAAACGTGGACACAACTTTTTGTGTGATTTTACTGAAATTCTGTTACCAAATGCACAGCTTTTGCAAATGCACAGCTCTTTCAGTACATGTTTTTGGAAAATGTTATAAGTAGTCCTTGTGCATAGAGTTTTATGGTTTGTTAAACTTCGAAATCATTTTTTTTATTTGGCATACATTTGAAATGGAAAATCAGTCTCGGCGCAAATACCCTCAATGTTAAAATGTGGGAGGGGAAGCTGATCCTACATCTTTACCTAGGGGAAGATTCACCCCAGATCTCTTAAAGGTAGGGAGATGAAACAACAATTTATAATCCTAGTAGATTTAAAGAAGCCAAACCCCTGCTCTCTCTTCCAGGTGCAACAACATTTATAATCCTAGTAGATTTAAAGAAGCCAAACCCCTGCTCTCTCTTCCAGGTGCAACAACATTTATAATCCTAGTAGATTTAAAGAAGCCAAACCCCTGCTCTCTCTTCCAGGTGCAACAACATTTATAATCCTAGTAGATTTAAAGAAGCCAAACCCCTGCTCTCTCTTCCAGGTGCAACAACATTTATAATCCTAGTAGATTTAAAGAAGCCAAACCCCTGCTCTCTCTTCCAGGTGCAACAACATTTATAATCCTAGTAGATTTAAAGAAGCCAAACCCCTGCTCTCTCTTCCAGGTGCAACAACATTTATAATCCTAGTAGATTTAAAGTAGATTTAAAGAAGCCAAACCCCTGCTCTCTCTTCCAGGTGCAACAACATTTATAATCCTAGTAGATTTAAAGAAGCCAAACCCCTGCTCTCTCTTCCAGGTGCAACAACATTTATAATCCTAGTAGATTTAAAGAAGCCAAACCCCTGCTCTCTCTTCCAGGTGCAACAACATTTATAATCCTAGTAGATTTAAAGAAGCCAAACCCCTGCTCTCTCTTCCAGGTGCAACAACATTTATAATCCTAGTAGATTTAAAGAAGCCAAACCCCTGCTCTCTCTTCCAGGTGCAACAACATTTATAATCCTAGTAGATTTAAAGAAGCCAAACCCCTGCTCTCTCTTCCAGGTGCAACAACATTTATAATCCTAGTAGATTTAAAGAAACCAAACCCCTGCTCTCTCTTCCAGGTGCGTGGGAGACTAAGGTGAGTAACCGGGAGAAGCGGCAGCAGAAGAGGAAGGAGAAGGGGCCTGACGGGTCAGGAAGCCCGGAGGGGGTGCCGGTACCTCAACGCCAGGTGGAACAGCCTCCTCTCACCGCCACGGTCAACAGGAAGAACAGAGGTATGCCATCTGTATTAGGCTGGTAACTTTCCCATGTCTCCCAGAAATCCTGGTTGGAAGATCATCAGAATCAGTAAGGAATAAATAGGAAATCTGTGACTCTGGGCATTTTGGGAAAGTTACTGAGAGCTTGCAACCCTATAGCACTGACTCACTGTGTCTTTTGTCTTCACAAAGTGTGCCAGAGGCTCTCAAGGATATGTACCGGTGTGTAGTTAAAAAATGTACTACATTGAACAGAGACGTATGTGTATGAAGCCGTTTATAGGGCCAGTTTATTCCGAAGCATGTCATATTTCGCTCCCTTTTTAGTTGGGTTTGAACACCTGAAACTCCTTTCACTCCTCTCCTGAGTAGGGCTCCGGTATTATGTGATCTCCTGGGTAGGGCTCCGGTATTATGTGATCTCCTGGGGAGGGCTCCGGTGTTATGTGGTCTCCTGAGGAGGGCTCCAGTGTTATGTGATCTCCTGAGTAGGGCTCCGGTGTTATGTGATCTCCTGAGTAGGGCTCCAGTGTTATGTGATCTCCTGGGGAGGGCTCCAGTGTTATGTGATCTCCTGGGGAGGGCTCCAGTGTTATGTGATCTCCTGGGGAGGGCTCCAGTGTTATGTGATCTCCTGGGGAGGGCTCCAGTGTTATGTGATCTCCTGGGGAGGGCTCCAGTGTTATGTGATCTCCTGGGGAGGGCTCCAGTGTTATGTGATCTCCTGGGGAGGGCTCTTTAGTTTGTTCTCTCCATTGAGACAGTGTCTTCTCTTCCCCCTTAGAGCCCTTGCACCTGAGGCCTGGGAAAGGAGATTCTTTCACGACACCAGGTAAAGTAACGCTGTCTCCTGGTCTGATTCTTGTCCCGTCAATAACTGAACTGTTCAATCCTGTACAGACATATTTTATTCTGGATGGTCCTTTCCTGTGAAGAACACAGCTTGTTGCATCCAGCTGAGTGTGTCCATGGAAGGATAACATGTCTCCCTCCCTCTAGTGTCCACCAGCTGGAGAGAGGAGCCGTCAGTGAATGGTGGAGGGTGGCCAGATATCTCCATGAAGCTGCCCACCCATATATGCTCTTCAGACGGGGAGAAGTGGCCGGCCATCCCTAAAGGACCCCGACACTTGAAATCTGAACCCACCTGGAGACAGGACACTGAAGGTAACCTACTGGGCTTACACCTAACCCTACCTGGGCACACCTAACCCTACCTGGGCACACCTAACCCTACCTGGGCACACCTAACCCTACCTGGGCACACCTAACCCTACCTGGGCTTAACCCTAACCCTACCTGGGCTTAACCCTAACCCTACCTGGGCTTAACCCTACCCTACCTGGGCTTAACCTACCCTAACCCTAACCCTACCTGGGCTGAAGGTAACCTACTAACACACCTAACCACACCTAACCTGGGTACAGGACACTGAAGGTAACCTACTGGGGACTTAACCCTAACCCTACCTGGGCACACCTAACCCTACCTGGGCACACCTAACCCTACCTGGGCACACCTAACCCTACCTGGGCACACCTAACCCTACCTGGGTACAGGACACTGAAGGTAACCTACTGGGCTTAACCCTAACCCTGGGTACCTGGGCACACCTAACCCTACCTGGGTACAGGACACTGAAGGTAACCTACTGGGCTTAACCTAACCCTACCTGGGTACCCTAACCCTACCTGGGCACACCTAACCCTACCTGGGCACACCTAACCCTACCTGGGTACAGGACACTGAAGGTAACCTACTGGGCTTAACCCCCTACCTGGGCACACCTAACCCTACCTGGGTACAGGACACTGAAGGTAACCTACTGGGCTTAACCCTACCCTAACCCTACCCTGGGTACACCTAACCCTACCTGGGCACACCTAACCCTACCTGGGTAACCCTACCTGGGCACACTGAAGGTAACCCTACCTGGGCACACACTGAAGGTAACCTACCTGGGCTTACACCCTAACCTGGGCACCCTAACCCTACCTGGGTACAGGACACTGAAGGTAACCTACTGGGCTTAACCCTAACCCTACCTGGGTACAGGACACTGAAGGTAACCTACTGGGCTTAACCCTAACCCTACCTGGGTACACCTAACCCTACCTGGGCACACCTAACCCTACCTGGGCACACCTAACCCTACCTGGGTACAGGACACTGAAGGTAACCTACTGGGCTTAACCCTAACCCTACCTGGGCACACCTAACCCTACCTGGGTACAGGACACTGAAGGTAACCTACTGGGCTTAACCCCCTAACCCCCTACCTGGGCACACCTAACCCTACCTGGGTACACCTAACCCTACCTGGGCACACCTAACCCTACCTGGGCACACCTAACCCTACCTGGGCACACCTAACCCTACCTGGGTACAGGACACTGAAGGTAACCTACTGGGCTTAACCCTAACCCACCTGGGGATAGGACACTGAAGGTAACCTACTGGGCTTAACCCTAACCCACCTGGGGATAGGACACTGAAGGTAACCTACTGGGCTTAACCCTAACCCACCTGGGGATAGGACACTGAAGGTAACCTACTGGGCTTAACCCTAACCCACCTGGGGATAGGACACTGAAGGTAACCTACTGGGCTTAACCCTAACCCACCTGGGGATAGGACACTGAAGGTAACCTACTGGGCTTAACCCTAACCCTACCTGGGTACAGGACACTGAAGGTAACCTACTGGGCTTAACCCTAACCCTACCTGGGTACAGGACACTGAAGGTAACCTACTGGGCTTAACCCTAACCCTACCTGGGTACAGGTCACTGAAGGTAACCTACTGGGCTTAACCCTAACCCACCTGGGGATAGGACACTGAAGGTAACCTAGGCTTGGGTTTGGATGGTGGAGTCATCATCTTGGTCCTGTTAAAGTTTTATTTTTTATTTTTTTTAAGAGGTTGGACTTTTAGCATGTATAGCATTTTAGCACGTATAGCATTTTAGCACATATAGCATTTTAGCATGTATAGCATTTTAGCACATTGTCACCTCGTCAGTCAGTATGCGTTACACCTGTGCTGTCTGCCTTCTTGTTAGTGGGAAGGTGTTTCACCTGTGTTGGCCCAGGTGCTATTTAGGAGTGGCTGGCCCAGCCCAGTGCTCCATTGGAGCGTGAGAGATGTTGGGGAGAGCTACACTTCACATCAGCTGAGGTGTGAATTAATGCTCAAGCTATATAAGGTTGAAAGAAGTCTGAGTTTTGGTTTTCCCTGTTGGTTTTGCTCCATATTCTTTTTACTCCCTATCCTAAGTTGTGGGTTTTTACCGCCCTTCATCCAGGACCAGCCCCTGGGTCAAAAAGCAGACCTTCCTACAAAGCACAGTGGGGAGAGAGAGCTCACACCTCCTTTCGACGTAACGTCTCAGTGTACGCAAGTCTGCGGTAGGAAACTCACCGACAGGTCTTGCTCTAAGATCTGCCTTGTCAAAATCTACCCAACAGGCAACCGAGAGAGAGCAGTGAAATTCTATACCATCCTCGACGAGCAAAGCAACAGATCATTGGTACAAGGCCCCAGCTCTCCCTACTCTCTTAAGACCTGCGCTGGAGTGATGGAGACAGTTGGAAGAAGAGCCAACGGCTACCAGGTAGAATCTATGGATGGGCAAGTCAGTCTTCCGCTGCCAACTCTCATCGAGTGTAATGAGATCCAGAACACCCGATTTGAGAAACCAACTCCAGACGTAGCGCTCCACCATGCTCACCTCATCCCAGAACTCGAACCCAAGGCTCTCATCATGCTCCTTCTTGGAAGAGACATTACCAGAGTCTACAAGGTGCGCAAGCAAATTAATGGGTCCCATGACTTACCTTACACCAAGAAGTTTGACCTCGGATGGGTCATAATAGGCCATGTCTGCCTATGCAGTGCTGCTTGGGGCTCAACTGGGCCCTCAGGACCGATACTTTCACCTTCAAGGTAGCCGAAGATGAGAAGCTCTTCACATACCGAGGAGTGCGATCAACTTGGAACAACTTCCTTACGCTTTTCAAGGTTCTCCACGTGGAAGTCGCCGACTCGTGCCATCACTCACCTCGTCCACGTCCCTCGTCTCTTTATCAACACTATTGCGGGAAAAAACAGCAACTGTAAGGGCTGGCACTACTGTCAGACAGCATGCACACCAGACAGATGCTCTCAGTCAAAGGATATCGTCATACAGACAGTCCAAGAGGAAATCAATCCAAGAGAGTTTGAGTGGATCAGGAACCAGGAAAAAATTCCTTACGAAAGCTCTCTGAGAGCCTTAGATCCATTGGGCGGCAGGGTAGCCTAGTGGTTGGAGCGTTGGACTAGTAACCGAAAGGTTGCAAGTTCGAATCCCCAAGCTGACAAGGTACAAATCTGTCGTTCTGCCCCTGAACAGGCAGTTAACCCACTGTTCCTAGGCCGTCATTGAAAATAAGAATTTGTTCTTAACTGACTTGCCTAGTAAAATAAAGGTAAAATAAAAAATAAATAAAATCAAGGTTAAAAAAATAAAACTTATAAAAGACGGCCTGCTGAGAGTTGGGGGTCGCATCACAGAAGCAAAACATGGACATGACGAGAAGAACCCCCTGATCATCCCAGGGAAACATCACGTCGCAACTTTACTGGTGAGACACAAACGGATCCAACATCAGGGATGCCTTTTCACAGAGGGAGCCATCCGTACAACCGGTCTTTGGATAGTTGGCGGTGAAAGGTGCGTGAACAGCATCATCCACCAGTATCACCTGTCGGAGACTTCGCTGTCCTCCTTAGGCACAGAAGATGGCCAGCCTTCCTGCTGATCGTCTTTCCACCGAACCTCCGTTCACCCATTTCGGACTGGATGTGTTTGGTCCATGGACCGTTGCCTCTCGCCAGACAAGAGGCCTCGCCCACAGTAAGTGGTGGGCCGTCATATTCACCTGTATGAGCGTGAGAGCCGTTAATATTGAAGTCCTTGAGTCATTGGATACATCAAGCTTTATCAGCGCCCTGAGGGGTTTCTTCTCGATCCAAGGCCCAGCAAAGCAGATTCATTCCAACCGTGGGACCAATTTCATTGGGGCCTGCAAGGAACATAAGATCCCCTCGAACATCAACAACGACTCGGTGGATACCTACCTGTCAGAACAGGGCTGCATCTGGATATTCAAACCCCCACATGCCTCTCACATGGGTGGTGCCTGGGAGAGGATGATTGGTGTAGAATCCAGGATTCTCCTTGCTGTGTTCCTCCAACAGGGTCATTCAACGCTAAATCACGAAACGCTCATTACTCTGTTGGCAGAAGTGGCTGCCATCATCAATGCCAGACCTCTGGTTCCAGTCTCTACAGATCCAGATGACCCCCTCATACTTACACCTGCTGCTCTCCTCACACAGAAAGTGAGTATCCCTTCGAGTCCTGCTGGCGACTATGGAGCCAAGGACCTCTTTAAGCGGCAGTGACTTCAGGTTCAACATCTTGCAAATACCTTCTGGGATAGGTGGAGGAAACCATACCTGTCTTCACTTCAGATAAGAAGGAAGTGGCAGTCAAACCAGCCCAACCTTGAGCCTGGAAGCATTGTCCTCCTCAAAGACAAACAAGTGAATGAATGGCCTGTTGGACTGGTAACTCAGGTCTTCCCCGGCAAGGATGGTAAAGTCGAGGTTAGACTCTGCAAGCAAGAAGGAACTAAGTTCTTTATTAGGCCCGTCACAGAGACGGTCCTGCTCCTCCCTCCAGAGGTCTAAACAAACAAGTTCTCTTATATGGACATTCCATAGTTATCAGTGGTTATCAGTTCTAATACTTACCTATATTACTAACCTTGAATTTAGCTCCCCCTAGTGTTGATCTGGAGTATTTTCCTTTACTGAGAAAATAGACCTGTTAGGAGGAAGTTGTTCATTGTTGCCTCATGTAGAGCTCAGAGTGCTGTTTCCGTTGTCTGCTTACGATCTTCGTCCATCCATTACGTTGTATGCCTTAGGAAGCTTTATCATTTAGTATTTTCATTCCTTTTGCATACATCTTTCCTTTCAGAGCATTATTTGGATGTGTATGTGTACTTTGTGGAATAGATGGACAGCACTAGCTTAATTGCTACAGTATGTTAGCCTAGCTTTTACTTGTTGTCAGTGTGAGCAAAATATCAGGTTACATTCATATCTAGTTTGTATTTTAGGACAGATTACATTGGTTTATGCAGACATTATTGTCTTTGTCTCAGTTTCATGCTGTTTCAACTCAATACATCTTGTGAACATGGAGATCATGCCTTGAGGATTATTGATGTGAAGGCGTTTAACTTGCTGTTAAAATATGCACTGTAATGCATATGGAGGTCAGTACGGTGTGTGTCAGTGCTGTGTGTAAGTTGACTCTGCAAATAACCTGGAATTTCCAACACATTGTTCCTTATTAAAACATGAAGTGATGCAGTCAGTCTCCCCTCAACTCTTAGCCAAGAGACACTGGCAGCATAGTATTAATATCAGTCCTCTGATTACAATGAAGAGCAAGACCTGCCGCTCTGTTCTGGGCCAGAAGCACCTTAACTCAGTCCTTCTTTGCAGCACTGGACCACATGGCTGGACAATAACCAAGAATGCACTGTACCTGGCTAGTTACGGCTAAGGTTGAAAAGCCAAACAGGTTATGGTCAATAACATCAAATGTTGTGCTGTTGGTTCCCATTATTTGGCAGAGCCTACCTTATCATTCCATTTAATACCCTTGTTCCCATCAGTTGGTATAGCCCACCATATCGTTTGCTTCCTTTGAACGCTGTCACAGCCGTGTTGCTGAGAATCATTAGTACCAGTTGATAATATTGATATAAAAGACATGTCGGCTAATTAAATAATTATGCAGCGCAGCTCAAAACCTAACAGTTTGAACCCGACGCATGGCGCAATAGTTGGCTGTGTCATCACACAGTTCCATGATTAGTGCAGGCAATAGACGAGGGTATAACCTAGTTTTGTACAGTGTTCTCCCTGTTATAATTCTATGTACACTAATCTTCCAACATTACCATGGGTTGAAGAACTGAATGAATCAAACCACCATTTTCTTTATTTTGTGTGAAGCCTTTCCAGGCCAGTTTAAATACTTAACTAAACCTAAATAATCTACACAATCAGAGTATTTTTCAATCTACCATTTGGTGCTGAACTGGAGACACTTATTTAGATGACTTTCGTTAAATTACATTTATTCAGAGTGGACAAGGTAGCCACACCTACAAGGCATGTTACACGACTGAATTGAGCCCCACAGTAGATGTGTCATAATACCCATAAAACCTAGTGGTCAAACGGAAATGGTTCCAATCGTTTTCCCACCATCCCCACCATAGGGGATTTTTAGAAACATTTAAAATAAGGGCTGTGTTTCGTGTAGAGTGATGTTTTGATAACCATGTAAATTGAGGACAAGGTGACTTCTATCAATATATTCGTCTCTATTTACTCTGATTTGACAAATGCTAATTAGCATCAAAGTAAACATCATGCAAAACTACAAATCCCTGCAAGCTCCTGACACCTTTGCTAACAGGTATTTTGTCAATTAAAACTTACAAAAGACTGTTAACAGAATTGTACATTTTTAAAGCAATTTATCCTATTTAATCTTTACTACTGTTAGTCTTTGGTTTTTCCATTTATATTTCGAGGTTGGACATTAGCACGTAGGGCGCACAGATTTGGTGTTACCTCGTTAGTCAGTATGTGTTACACCTTTGCTGGCCCAGGTGATATTTAAGAGTGGATGAGTGGATGGCCCAGTGCTTCAGTTGTCTTATAAAAAATACAATTTTAAAAATCCTTTATCTGATCTTCATTGTTTTCATTTTGCCCCACTTTTTTGTTTGTGTCCTTGGTGTGGGTTTTAATTGTTTTCCTCTTATTGGGAAAATTTAGTGTAATGGTGGGTGTCTTTTAGGTCCCAGTTGTTGTTGCTAGTCATCTTTCAGTGGACCCCCACCCCCATGAGTACCTTTCAGAACCTCCCCTAGAACCCCCCACACACACACCTGTTTCATTTTGGTTGTTGATGATTCTGTTAGTTCCCTCTTCTGTTTGAGATAGTTTATTTGGTTTTCTCGCTGGGAAACGTCACACTACAGTTAGCTAACATTAGATAGTTAATCCAGAGATTCTTCCCTTTGTCTCGATTCGTCAGTCTCGTCCAGATCATCATGGCATTTGTTAGCCACATTAGCAGCTAATTAGCGTTTCATTTTGGGGGGTGGGTTAATTATAAGCGGATATTATAATAAAAGTCACCTTGTCCCAGAGAGATTTACATGGTTATCAAAACGCCACGCCAAGGTAAACCTACAAGGGTTTCTAAAATTCCATATGGGAATAACAAATACTGCAATAAACGATTCGAAAAATTGCCCTGTTTGACTGCTAGGTTTTATGGGTATTATGACTCATACTGTGATACTGTGGTACTATAAGGTAAGTCTGAATACCAAATACTGAGACGTGTGTACGAAAGGTATACATTCATAAGTCTGAATACCAAATACTGAGAAGTGTGTACGAACGGTACATTCAGAAGTCTGAATACCAAATAATGAGAAGTGTGTACGAACGGTACATTCAGAAGTCTGAATACCAAATACTGAGACGTGTGTACGAACGGTACATTCAGAAGTCTGAATACCAAATAATGAGAAGTGTGTACGAACGGTACATTCAGAAGTCTGAATACCAAATAATGAGACGTGTGTACGAACGGTACATTCAGAAGTCTGAATACCAAATACTGAGACGTGTGTACGAACGGTACATTCAGAAGTCTGAATCGGCCTCTTAACGTTTCCATCTGTTAGATGGATTTGAGAATGCCAACTGAATTTCGAAGCTTTTGTGTTTTTCTGGATGTTCTGTGATAACAACAGTCTATTGGTTTATTCCTTCCAGGGTCGTGGAGTGGGGTTGATGGGAGGATGAAGAATGAACTAAACACATTACCCTCTGTACTTGGACTGAAGACTATAGGTGATTAACACTTATTACTGATGTCAGGGACTGTAGAATGGACTATTTTGTATGGTTTGAGGAAGGCTAAGATGCTCTCTGTCTCTCTCTCTGTCTCTCTCTCTGTCTCTGTCTCTGTCTCTCTCTCTCTCTCTCTCTGTCTCTCTCCTCCAGAGCACATCACCCATCCTGCCTCTGAGCTGCAGTGGGAATGCCCCTCTCCTTCTGATGAGTGGTCAGGATTAAGTAAGAAACAATTAATTTAGAGTAAATATAGCAACTGTGCTGTGATTTCTGCCTTCACTGGGTGGGTACGATATGTAACTGGTATTTTCTCTGTTCTGTTTCCAGGCGGTATTGCAGCAGCGGACCCCAGCTCAGACTGGAACGCCCCTACGGAGCTGTGGGGGAACTATGAGGGACCCCCGGTGGTAGAGGCCCCCGGCCCCCCGCCCCAGGACACTGCACCCAACCACCCCCAGGGGGCACAGGGGTCAGACGATGACAAGGAGAAGGATGACTCTGCCGGGGGGGCTGCCAGGTCCAAGAAGAAGAAGAATAGGAAGAAAAAAGCTGAGGAAGGTGGTCCTACAGGCCAGGTAACAGACGTGTGGTGCTACAGGCCAGGTGACAGACGTGTGGTGCTACAGGCTGAGGTGACAGACGTGTGGTGCTACAGGCCAGGTGACAGACGTGTGGTGCTACAGGCCAGGTTACAGACGTGTGGTGCTACAGGCCAGGTGACAGACGTGTGGTGCTACAGGCCAGGTGACAGACGTGTGGTGCTACAGGCCAGGTGACAGACGTGTGGTGCTACAGGCCAGGTGACAGACGTGTGGTGCTACAGGCCAGGTGACAGACGTGTGGTGCTACAGGCCAGGTGACAGACGTGTGGTGCTACAGGCCAGGTGACAGACGTGTGGTGCTACAGGCCAGGTGACAGACGTGTGGTGCTACAGGCCAGGTGACAGACGTGTGGTGCTACAGGCCAGGTGACAGACGTGTGGTGCTACAGGCCAGGTGACAGACGTGTGGTGCTACAGGCCAGGTGACAGACGTGTGGTGCTGACAGACGTGTGGTGCTACAGGCCAGGTGACAGACGTGTGGTGCTACAGGCCAGGTGACAGACGTGTGGTGCTACAGGCCAGGTGACAGACGTGTGGTGCTACAGGCCAGGTGACAGACGTGTGGTGCTACAGGCCAGGTGACAGCCCAGGTGACAGACGTGTGGTGCTACAGGCCAGGTGACAGACGTGTGGTGCTACAGGCCAGGTGACAGACGTGTGGTGCTACAGGCCAGGTGACAGACGTGTGGTGCTACAGGCCAGGTGACAGACGTGTGGTGCTACAGGCCAGGTGACAGACGTGTGGTGCTACAGGCCAGGTGACAGACGTGTGGTGCTACAGGCCAGGTGACAGACGTGTGGTGCTACAGGCCAGGTGACAGACGTGTGGTGCTACAGGCCAGGTGACAGGCCAGGTGACAGTGTGGTGCTACAGGCCAGGTGACAGACGTGTGGTGCTACAGGCCAGGTGACAGACGTGTGGTGCTACAGGCCAGGTGACAGACGTGTGGTGCTACAGGCCAGGTGACAGACGTGTGGTGCTACAGGCCAGGTGACAGACGTGTGGTGCTACAGGCCAGGTGACAGACGTGTGGTGCTACAGGCCAGGTGACAGGTGTGGTGCTACAGGCCAGGTGACAGACGTGTGGTGCTACAGGCCAGGTGACAGACGTGTGGTGCTACAGGCCAGGTGACAGACGTGTGGTGCTACAGGCCAGGTGACAGACGTGTGGTGCTACAGGCCAGGTGACAGACGTGTGGTGCTACAGGCCAGGTGACAGACGTGTGGTGCTACAGGCCAGGTGACAGACGTGTGGTGCTACAGGCCAGGTGACAGACGTGTGGTGCTACAGGCCAGGTGACAGACGTGTGGTGCTACAGGCCAGGTGACAGGCGTGTGGTGCTACAGGCCAGGTGACAGACGTGTGGTGCTACAGGCCAGGTGACAGACGTGTGGTGCTACAGGCCAGGTGACAGACGTCTGGTGCTACAGGCCAGGTGACAGACGTCTGGTGCTACAGGCCAGGTGACAGGCGTCTGGTGCTACAGGCCAGGTGACAGACGTGTGGTGCTACAGGCCAGGTGACAGACGTCTGGTGCTAGGCCAGGTGACAGACGTCTGGTGCTACAGGCCAGGTGACAGACGTGTGGTGCTACAGGCCAGGTGACAGACGTGTGGTGCTACAGGCCAGGTGACAGACGTGTGGTGCTACAGGCCAGGTGACAGACGTGTGGTGCTACAGGCCAGGTGACAGGCGTGTGGTGCTACAGGCCAGGTGACAGACGTGTGGTGCTACAGGCCAGGTGACAGACGTGTGGTGCTACAGGCCAGGTGGCAGACGTGTGGTGCTACAGGCCAGGTGGCAGACGTGTGGTGCTGCAGGCCAGGTGACAGACGTGTGGTGCTACAGGCCAGGTGGCAGACGTGTGGTGCTGCAGGCCAGGTGACAGACGTGTGGTGCTGCAGGCCAGGTGACAGGTGTGGTGCTGCAGGCCAGGTGACAGACGTGTGGTGCTGCAGGCCAGGTGACAGACGTGTGGTGCTGCAGGCCAGGTGACAGACGTGTGGTGCTGCAGGCCAGGTGACAGACGTGTGGTGCTGCAGGCCAGGTGACAGACGTGTGGTGCTGCAGGCCAGGTGACAGACGTGTGGTGCTGCAGGCCAGGTGACAGACGTGTGGTGCTGCAGGCCAGGTGACAGACGTGTGGTGCTGCAGGCCAGGTGACAGACGTGTGGTGCTGCAGGCCAGGTGACAGACGTGTGGTGCTACAGGCCAGGTGACAGACGTGTCTGCATCCCAAATGGCTAAGAAAGCTGTAATGAATATCTAGTATTCTACATGACAGAGAATGATGTGTTGTATTTCCAGTGTCCTGTAACATTGTAACGTCTTGAGCAGTTGAAACAGGATGTGAATGATGTGTTGTATTTCCAGTGTCCTGTAACATTGTAACGTCTTGAGCAGTTGAAACAGGATGTGAAAGATGTGTTGCTGGTCATATTTGCAGCCTATTCCCTATATACAGTAGTGCAGTGTTTTTAACCAAGACCCCTGGTCAAAAGTAGTACACTATAAAGGGTGCTATTTGGGACTCAGCCCCTTGACTATGGTGTGTTGTGTAACCAGGTGTGACTTCTCCTTCTCTGTACAGGTGACCTCTGACAGCATGACAGTCACACCAGTGGAGAGTTCAGCACTTCCCCCAGCAGGGACCAAACAGTCCATCTCCCAGCCGTCCTCACAGAGTAAGATACTAGTAGTAGCAACCTTAACCATAGTTTACGTCCAAAATGGCACCCTATTCCCTTTTATAGCGCACTACTTTCTAAATAGGGTGCCATTTTGGGACAGTCAGTGTGTTGCTACTCATGTGTATCAACACTGAACAGAAGGCAGATCAGATCTCTCTCATTGTAAGAAAATAGTTTGGCTTCACAATGGTTGGTGTCACTACTGCTGACTTGCTTTTCCATAATAAATATAATGTATTTCTGTTTTTGACACATTGTCCATTCTTTTCTCTTCAGAAATATCCGACCCGAGCTTCGATGCTCCCAAGCCGTCCCAGAAGAAGAAGAGCCGGAAAGAGACAGGAAGTTAAGAAACAAGAACCCACATGAATTATTATGCAAAAGGATTGTTCAATGTGTTATAAATGCAATCAATCATTTGCAAGTACAGACTTTTATACAGAATAGTTTGACTGTACTTTTTAAATATCCCCAAAAAAGAGAGAACAGCTCATTTAGCTGGGGACTGGTCCTATCAGGGGACCAGTCCCCTAACCTATTACACTAAATGCTACACTGAAGTGGAATAGGGGGTTTAGGAGGGAGGTTGTTAACTTGCGGTGAGGTAGAAGTTTGTGAATTATTCAAAAGTAGCCTGTGTACCGGAGTCCTAGCTAGCTAGCTGGTACAGTGTCGCCCCACCTCCCACCTGTGTACCGGAGTCCTAGCTAGCTAGCTGGTACGGTGTCGCCCCCCACCTCCTGCCTGTGTACCAGAGTCCTAGCTAGCTAGCTAGTACAGTGTGTGTGTCCCCACCTCCTGCCTGTGTACCAGAGTCCTAGCTAGCTAGCTAGTACAGTGTGTGTGTGTCCCCACCTCATGCCTGTGTACCAGAGTCCTAGCTAGCTAGCTAGTACAGTGTCGCCCCCCCACCTCCTGCCTGTGTACCAGAGTCCTAGCTAGCTAGCTGGTACAGTGTCGCCCCACCTCCCACCTGTGTACCGGAGTCCGAGCTAGCTAGCTGGTACAGTGTCGCCCCACCTCCCACCTATGTACCAGAGTCCTAGCTAGCTAGCTGGTACAGTGTCGCCCCCACCTCCTGCATGTGTACCAGAGTCCTAGCTAGCTAGTACAGTGTCGCCCCCACCTCCTGCCTGTGTACCAGAGTCCTAGCTAGCTGCTGGTACAGTGTCGCCCCACCTCCCGCCTGTGTACCGGGGTCCTAGCTAGCTAGCTGGTACAGTGTCGCCCCCACCTCCCGCCTGTGCTAGCTGGTACAGTGGCCTGTGTCCTAGCTAGCTAGCTGGTACAGTGTCGCCCCCACCTCCTGCCTGTGTACCAGAGTCCTAGCTAGCTAGCTGGTACAGTGTGTGTGTCCCCACCTCCTGCCTGTGTACCAGAGTCCTAGCTAGCTAGCTGGTACAGTGTGTGTGTCCCCACCTCCTGCCTGTGTACCAGAGTCCTAGCTAGCTAGCTAGTACAGTGTGTGTGTCCCCACCTCATGCCTGTGTACCAGAGTCCTAGCTAGCTAGCTGGTACAGTGTGTGCCCCACCTCCCACCTATGTACCAGAGTCCTAGCTAGCTAGCTGGTACAGTGTCGCCCCACCTCCCACCTATGTACCAGAGTCCTAGCTAGCTAGCTGGTACAGTGTCACCCCCACCTCCTGCCTGTGTACCAGAGTCCTAGCTAGCTAGCTGGTACAGTGTCGCCCCCCACCTCCTGCCTGTGTACCGGAGTCCTAGCTAGCTAGCTGGTACAGTGTCGCCCCCCACCTCCCGCCTGTGTACCGGGGTCCTAGCTAGCTGGGTACAGTGTCGTCCACCTCCCGCCTGTGTACCGGGGTCCTAGCTAGCTGGTACAGTGTCGTCCACCTCCCGCCTGTGTACCGGGGTCCTAGCTAGCTGGTACAGTGTCGCCCCCACCTCCCGCCTGTGTACCGGGGTCCTAGCTTAAATATGGACCAATTGAAGTATAAAGAGGGGTGAAGGTATGAAGTACTTAGACACCAGTAGAGACAGTATGACATGAAGTACTTAAACACCAGTAGAGACAGTATGAGACATGAAGTACTTCCGGACACCAGTATGAGACATGAAGTACTTAAACACCAGTAGAGACAGTATGACAGGAAGTACTTCCAGACACCAGTATGAGATATTAAGTACTTCCAGACACCAGTATGAGATATTAAGTACTTCCAGACACCAGTATAAGACATTAAGTACTTAGACACCAGTAGAGACAGTATGACATGAAGTGCTTCCAGACACCAGTAGGGACAGAATGACATGAAGTACTTCTAGACACCAGTATGAGATATTAAGTACTTCCAGACACCAGTATAAGACATTAAGTACTTAGACACCAGTAGAGAAAGTATGACAGGAAGTACTTCCAGACACCAGTATGAGACAGGAAGTACTTAGACACCAGTAGCTTTGTGCTCTGCTGTGTATGAGAGGGTTCTTATCTTAACCTCTTTTCTTCCATCCTATCTGGTGGGAAAAGGCTGTGCCATATGTACAGAACACAAGGGCTTTTCCTAATGTGTCATTTTTCTGGGATTGATTGCACTGTCAGGCTGGATCCTATATGTTATCTTTGTCTTTTCATGATTGTTTTTTAAAAAGACCGTTTAGTTGAATGTGAAGTGTAATTCCTGGTTGTGACTTTAGTTGGAAGTCGATGTGCTGATAAGGGAGAGGTGGGTGGGGAGGTACTGAAGATGAGATGTGGAGCAGCTTTAATTCATGTCAGTCATTTTAAAGGTATCAGGAACTGAATGGTATTGCCTTAACCTGTAGTATATTAGTATGTGCATTTATTTACATCTCTTGTGATAGTTTTCAGATCAAGGGCTGGGGAGTTACCGCATCCATCCTATTGCAAGTTTGGTTCTAAAAAAATGCATTTAGTCTCTTGACTGACGACCGTACTCATACAGTATGATTTAAAGAATGGGCGGGTTACTACTTCTGATTGGTACTTTATCACTCACTGTATATAGCCTTGAATGAGCAGAAGGACTGGGCTTGAAGATTGAGGGCTGACAGCCTGCCTACGCTTTAGCTGAAATCAAATGGACTGTATTATTGGTAGCTTTTGAGTGTGTAAAGAAGAGCGTTGCCGAATGGAGGCTCTTAGCACAGTGTTTTACAGCCCATAGTTCTCTGTAGACTAGATCAGTCAAGTCTGGTGGCGCTGCACTCACCTGACTCTCTCTGTTGATCATTAACCTTTTTAAAAGATGATTCAATCATGTATTTATACCTTCTCCTTCAGAAGAATGATATAAGAATGATTTTGTTTATGAAGAAATGAAATGATTTTTCAAGGTTTGTTGAAATAAAACAATATAACTCCTAATGCTTTACTGCAACTACGACCAGTTTCTTATTAGACAGCAATTCAACACATTCACAGCAATTCATGTATACATAATAGGACTGGGGCGATTTCGCCTAAAAATTATATCTCCATTATTATTATTATTTTTTGTTCAAATTTATGGCTAATTCACAATATATAAAGATTAAATGTTTTCTCTTTGTTGTACAATAACAGTCAAATACACTGCATTTAAAACAGTCAGCTATAATGTAATTAATTCAGGGCTTGTTAAGTTATACCTAGGCTAGATATAAACCTTCCACAACCATAAGACCCACTAATAATTACATTATTTTTATCAAAATAGTTTAATCAGCTGTTTTACAAAAATCACTGTCGCTTTCAAGTCTGTCTGAAAATACGCTTTTGTTACAAAATTTAACCAGAGCCATGCATAACACACACACACTAATAATGACTAACTTTTTCTAGCAGGCATTATAGAAAATTAACACCGGTCTCAACCATCTCTCAAGCACAAGCCCACGTGCTAGTGAGTAGCCAGCTCATCTCTATGGGAATCTAGTGAGTAGCCAGCTCATCTCTATGGGAATCTAGTGAGTAGCCAGCTAGTGAGTAGCCAGCTCATCTCAATGGGAATCTAGTGAGTAGCCAGCTCATCTCTATGGGAATCTAGTGAGTAGTCAGCTCATCTCTATGGCTCATCTCAATGGGAAGCTAGTGAGTAGCCAGCTCATCTCAATGGGAATCTAGTGAGTAGCCAGCTCATCTCTATGGGAATCTAGTGAGTAGCCAGCTAGTGAGTAGCCAGCTCATCTCAATGGGAATCTAGTGAGTAGCCAGCTCATCTCTATGGGAATCTAGTGAGTAGCCAGCTCCAGCTCTCTCTATGGGAATCTAGTGAGTAGTCAGCTAGTGAGTAGCCAGCTCATCTCTATGGGAATCTAGTGAGTAGCCAGCTCATCTCTATGGGAATCTAGTGAGTAGTCAGCTAGTGAGTAGCCAGCTCATCTCAATGGGAATCTAGTGACTAGCCAGCTCATCTCTATGGGAATCTAGTGAGTGTGAGTAGCCAGCTCATCTCTATGGGAATCTAGTGAGTAGTCAGCAGCTCATCTCTATGGGAATCTAGTGAGTAGCCAGCTCATCTCTATGGGAATCTAGTGAGTAGCCAGCTCATCTCTATGGGAATCTAGTAAGTAGCCAGCTCATCTCTATGGGAATCTAGTGAGTTGCCAGCTAGTGAGTAGCCAGCTCATCTCTATGGGAATCTAGTGGTTAGTAGCTGGCTGGTGTGTTTACGGACATATTCAATCAATCCCTATCCCAGTCTGTTGTTCCCACATGCTTCAAGAGGGCCACCATTGTTCCTGTTCCCAAGAAAGCTAAGGTAACTGAGCTAAACGACTACCGCCCCGTAGCACTCACTTCCGTCATCATGAAGTGCTTTGAGAGACTAGTCAAGGACCATATCACCTCCACCCTACCTGACACCCTAGACCCACTCCAATTTGCTTACCGCCCAAATAGGTCCACAGACGATGCAATCTCAACCACACTGCACACTGCCCTAACCCATCTGGACAAGAGGAATACCTATGTGAGAATGCTGTTCATCGACTACAGCTCAGCATTTAACACCATAGTACCCTCCAAACTCGTCATCAAGCTCGAGACCCTGGGTCTCGACCCCGCCCTGTGCAACTGGGTACTGGACTTCCTGACGGGCCGCCCCCAGGTGGTGAGGGTAGGCAACAACATTTCCACCCCGCTGATCCTCAACACTGGGGCCCCACAAGGGTGTGTTCTGAGCCCTCTCCTGTACTCCCTGTTCACCCACGACTGCGTGGCCACGCACGCCTCCAACTCAATCATCAAGTTTGCGGACGACACAACAGTGGTAGGGCTTGATTACCAACAACGACGAGACGGCCTACAGGGAGGAGGTGAGGGCCCTCGGAGTGTGGTGTCAGGAAAATAACCTCACACTCAACGTCAACAAAACTAAGGAGATGATTGTGGACTTCAGGAAACAGCAGAGGGAACACCCCACTATCCACATTGATGGAACAGTAGTGGAGAGGGTAGTAAGTTTTAAGTTCCTCGGCGTACACATCACAGACAAACTGAATTGGTCCACCCACACAGACAGCATCGTGAAGAAGGCGCAGCAGCGCCTCTTCAACCTCAGGAGGCTGAAGAAATTTGGCTTGTCACCAAAAGCACTCACAAACTTCTACAGATGCACAATCGAGAGCATCCTGTCAGGCTGTATCACCGCCTGGTACGGCAACTGCTCCGCCCACAACCGTAAGGCTCTCCAGAGGGTAGTGAGGTCTGCACAACGCATCACCGGGGGCAAACTACCTGCCCTCCAGGACACCTACACCACCCGATGTCACAGGAAGGCCATAAAGATCATCAAGGACAACAACCACCCGAGCCACTGCCTGTTCACCCCGCTATCATCCAGAAGGCGAGGTCAGTACAAGTGCATCAAAGCTAGGACCGAGAGACTGAAAAACAGCTTCTATCTCAAGGCCATCAGACTGTTAAACAGCCACCACTAACATTGAGTGGGTGCTGCCAACACACTGACTCAACTCCAGCCACTTTAATAATGGGAATTGATGGGAAATGATGTAAAATATATCACTAGCCACTTTAAACAATGCTACCTAATATAATGTTTACATACCCTACATTATTCATCTCATATGTATATGTATATACTGTACTCTATATCATCGACTGCATCCTTATGTAATACATGTATCACTAGCCACTTTAACTATGCCACTTTGTTTACATACTCATCTCATATGTATATACTGCACTCAATACCATCTACTGTATCTTGCCTATGCCGCTCTGTACCATCACTCACTCATATATCTTTATGTACATATTCTTTATCCCCTTACACTTGTGTCTATAAGGTAGTAGTTTTGGAATTGTTAGCTAGATTACTTGTTGGTTATTACTGCATTGTCGGAACTAGAAGCACAAGCATTAACATTAACATCTGCTAACCATGTGTATGTGACAAATAAAATGTGATTTGATTTAGTGAGTAGCCAGCTCATCTCTATGGGAATCTAGTGAGTAGCCAGCTAGTGGGTAGCCAGCTCATCTCTATGGGAATCTAGTAAGTAGCCAGCTCATCTCTATGGGAATCTAGTAAGTAGCCAGCTCATCTCTATGGGAATCTAGTGAGTAGCCAGCTAGTAAGTAGCCAGCTCATCTCTATGGGAATCTAGTGAGTAGCCAGCTCATCTCTATGGGAATCTAGTGAGTAGCCAGCTCATCTCTATGGGAATCTAGTAAGTAGCCAGCTCATCTCTATGGGAATCTAGTGAGTAGCCAGCTAGTGAGTAGCCAGCTAGTGAGTAGCCAGCTCATCTCTATGGGAATCTAGTGAGTAGCCAGCTAGTGAGTAGCCAGCTCATCTCTATGGGAATCTAGTGATGAGCCAGCTCATCTCTATGGGAATCTAGCCAGCTCTGATCTATAAACGCAACAATTTCAACAACTTTACTGAGTTATAGTTCATATAAGGAAATCAGTCAATTAAAATAAATGTATTAGGCCCTGATGACTGGGCAGGGGCATAGACATGGATGCCAATCAGAATGAGTTTTCCCCCCACCAAAGGGCTTTATTACAGAAATATTCAATTTCATCAGCTGTCCGGCTGGCTGGTCTCAGACGATCCCGCAGGTGAAGAAGCCGGATGTGGAGGTCCTGGGCTGGCGTGGTTAACCGTAGTCTGCGGTTGTGAGGCCGGTTGGACGTACTGCCAAATTCTTTAAAACAACAGAGACTGCTTATGGTAGAGAAATTAACATTAAATTATCTGGCAACAGCTCTGGTAGACATTCCTGCAGTCAGAATGCTAATTTTACGCTCCCTCAACTTGTGGCATTGTGTTGGGTAAAACAACTGCACATTTTAGTGGCATTTTGTCCACAGCACAAGGTGCACCTGTGTAACAATCATGCTATTTAATCAGCTTCTTGATATGCCACACCTGTCAGGTGGATGGATTATCTTGGCAACGGAGAAATGCTCACTAACAGGGACGTAAACAAATTTGTGCACCAAATTGAGAGAAGCTTTTTGTGCGTATGGATAATTTCTGGGATCTTTTATTTTAGCTCATGAAACATGGGACCAACACTTTACATGTTGCGTTTTATATATTTTTTCTGCATATTTCCTTGCTAACATGGTAGACAGTTGAATCGTTAGGAAAACCCCTTCAACTGTTTGAACAGCATGCAAGCCTGTCCACTTTGTTCAGATGTTGAAATCAAGTGGCCTAACTTATTTCTCATCATGAGAACTAGTTACCAATTCCTTTTATAATTGTTTTATGCTTATTGCACATTTATAAAACACACAGACAGCTAGTATAAGCATTTGGCTAAAATGCTGCCGTACATGATGAATACAACAGGTGTAGTAGACCTTACAGTGAAATGCTGAATACAACAGGTGTAGTAGACCTTACAGTGAAATGCTGAATACAACAGGTGTAGTAGACCTTACAGTGAAATGATGAATACAACAGGTGTAGTAGACCTTACAGTGAAATGATGAATACAACCGGTGTAGTAGACCTTACAGTGAAATGCTGATTACAACAGGTGTAGGTAGACCTCCTAGTGAAATGCTGAATACAACAGGTGTAGGTAGACCTCCTAGTGAAATGCTGAATACAACAGGTGTAGTAGACCTTACAGTGAAATGCTGAATACAACAGGTGTAGTAGACCGTACAGTGAAATGCTGAATACAACAGGTGTAGTAGACCTTACAGTGAAATGCTGAATACAACAGGTGTAGTAGACCTTACAGTGAAATGCTGAATACAACAGGTGTAGTAGACCTTACAGTGAAATGCTGAATACAACAGGTGTAGTAGACCTTACAGTGAAATGATGAATACAACAGGTGTAGTAGACCTTACAGTGAAATGCTGATTACAACAGGTGTAGGTAGACCTCACAGTGAAATGCTGAATACAACAGGTGTAGTAGACCTTACAGTGAAATGATGAATACAACCGGTGTAGACAGATAGTCTGGGTAGCCATTTGATTAGATGTTCAGGAGTTTTATGGCTTGGGGGATAGAAGCTGTTTAGAAGCCTTTTGGACCTAGACTTGGCGCTAAACAGTTGCCATACCAGGCAGTGATGCAACCAGTCAGGATGCTCTCGATGGTGCAGCTGTACAGGATCTGAGGACCCATGCCAAATCTTTTCAGTCTCCTGAGGGAGAATAGGTTTTGTCGTGGCCTTTTCACGACTGTCTTGGTGTGCTTGGACCATGTTAGTTTGTTGGTGATGTGGACGCCAAGGAACTTGAAGCTCTCAACCTGCTCCACTACAGCCCCATCGATGAGAATGGGGGCGTGCTCGGTCCTCCTTTTTCCTTGGTCCACAATCATCTCCTTTGTCTTGATCACATTGAGGGAGAGGTTGTTTTCCTGGCACCACACGGCCAGGTCTCTGACCTCCTCCCTATAGGCAGTCTCATTGTCGGTGAACAGGCCTACCACTGTTGTCATCGGCTAACTTAATGTCACCAAAGCCCCATATACTACCCATCATTGCGGCCTGTATGCTCTCGTTGGCTGGCCCTTGCTTCATATTTGTCGCCAAACCCACTTGCTCCAGGTCATCTAAAAGTATTTTCTAGGTAAAGCTCCGCCTTATGTCAGCTCACTGGTCACCATAGCAACACCCACCCATAGCACACACTCCAGCAGGTATATTTCACTGGTCATCCTCAAAGCCAACACCTCCTTTGGCCGCCTTTCCTTCCAGGTCTCTGCTGCCAATGACTAGAACGAATTGCAAAAATCACTTAAGTTGGAGACTTACAGTTGAAGTCATTAAAACTCATTTTTCAACCACTCCACAAATTTCTTAACAAACTATAGTTTTGGCAAGTCGGTTAGGTCATCTACTTTGTGCATGACACAAGTAATTTTTTACAACAATTGTTTACAGACAGATTATTTAACTTATAATTCAGTGTATCACAATTCCAGTGGGTCAGAAGTTTACATACACTAAGTTGACTGTGCCTTTAAACTGCTTGGAAAATTCCAGAAAACGATGTCATGGCTTTAGAAGCTTCTGATGGCCTAATTGACATCATTTGAGTCAATTGGAGGTGTACCTGTGGATGTATTTCAAGGCCTACCTTCAAACTCAGGGCATCTTTGCTTGACATCATGGAAAAATCTAAAGAAATCAGCCAAGACCTCAGGAAAAAAAATGGTAGACCTCCACAAGTCTGGTTCATCCTTGGGAGCAATTTCCAAAAGCCTGAAAGTACCACGTTCATCTGTACAAACAATAGAATGCAGGTATAAACACCATGGGACCAAGCAGCCGCCATACTGCTCAGGAAGGAGATGCGTCTCCTAGAGATGAGCGTACTTTGGTGTGAAACATACAAATAAATCCCAGAACAACAGCAAAGGACCTTGTAAAGATTCTGGGGGAAACAGGTACAAAAGTATCTATATCCACAGTAAAACGAGTCCTATATCGACATAACCTGAAAAGCCGCTCAGAAAGGAAGAAGCCACTGCTCTAAAACCACCATAAAAAAAACAGACAACAGTTTGCAACTGCACATGGGGACAAAGATCGTACTTTTTGGAGAAATGTCCTCTGGTCTGTTGAAACAAAAATAGAACTGTTTGGCCATAATGACTATCGTTATGTTTGGAGGAAAAAGGGGGAGGCTTGCAAGCCGAAGAACACCATCCCAACAGTGAAGCACGGGGGTGGCAGCATCATGTTGTGGGGGTGCTTTGCTGCAGGAGAGACTAGTGCACTTTACAATATAGATGGCATCATGAGGAAGGAAAAGTATGTGGATATATTGAAGCAACATCTCAAGACATCCGTCAGGAAGTTAAAGCGTGGTCGCAGATGGGTCTTCCAAATGGACAATGACCGCAAGCATACTTCCAAAGTTCTGGCAAAATGGCTTAAGTACAACAAAGTCAAAGTTTTGGAGTGGCCATCCCAAAGCCCTGACCCCAACCCTATAGAACATTTGTGGGCAGAAGGAGGCCTACATTACCTGACCCGGTTACACCAGCTCTGTCAGGAGGAATGGGCCAAAATTCACCCAACATATTGTGGGAAGCTTGTGGAAGGCTCCCCGAAACATTTGACTCCAAGTTAAACAATTTAAAGACAATGCTACCAAATATTAATTGAGTGTATGTAAACTTTTGAACCACTGGGAATGTGATGAAATAAATAAAAGTTGAAATAAAACATTCTCTCTACTATTATTCTGACATTTCACATTCTTAAAATGAAGTGGTGATCCTATCTGACCTAAGACAGGGAATTTTTACTAGGATTAAATGTCAGGAATTGTGAAAAATTGAGTTTAAATGTATTTGGCTAAGGTGTATGTAAACTTCCGACTTCAACTGTATATATTACCTCGACTAACCGGCCCCCTTGCACATTGACTCTGTACCGGTACCCCCTGTATATAGCCTCCACATTGACTCTGTACCGGTACTCCCTGTATATAGCCCCCACATTGACTCTGTACCGTAACACCCTGTATATAGCCTCCACTTTGACTCTGTACCAGTACCCCCTGTATATAGCCTCCACATTGACTCTGTACCAGTACCCCCTGTATATAGCCTCCACATTGACTCTGTACCGGTACCCCCTGTATATAGCCCCCACATTGACTCTGTACCGGTACCCCCTGTATATAGCCCCCACATTTACTCTGTACCGTAACACCCTGTATACAGGACATGAGCTCCTCCAGTACACAGGACATGAGCTCCAGTACACAGGACAAATGGAATATTTGATATGTATTTCCTGTTCAACTTAACTGGATGAATAAGACTTGAAATGACTGATATGCTTTCTAAATATAGTCAAATCATAAAAAAGACTAACTATACTTCCTTATAACTGTAAAATACTTATTTGTATGTTTTAATGTTAGAGAAAATGTGCATATTTTGTAAAGGTCTCAAAACGTCTGACCCAATGTCTCTCAGAGCTCAAGCTCTGCTTCCTGAACTCGTTAGGAACTCACTTTTCATCTCATTAATATTGTACATCTATGACTAACAGATAGTGTTTGTTTAATGGCTATAAACCGATCTCTGGATGTGCTACCGTGCTACGATGTATGTCCACCAGAGCTGTTGCCAGATAATTGAATGTTCCTTTCTCTACCATAGGTTGCCTCAAAAATCGTTTTTGAGAATATGGCAGTACGTCCAACCGGCATCACAAATGCAAACCACATGTAACCATGCCAGCCCAGGACCTCCACACCCGACTCTTTACACGTGAGATCGCCTGCGACCAGCCACCTGATGAAACTGTGGGTTTACACAACCAAAGTCAGTATCTGCATGTCAGTTTGGGGCGGCAGAGTAGCCTAGTGGTTAGAGTGTTGGACTAGTAACCGGAAGGTTGCAAGTTCAAACCCCCGAGCTGACAAGGTACAAATCTGTCGTTCTGCCCCTGAACAGTTAACCCACTGTTCCTAGGCCATCATTGAAAATAAGAATTTGTTCTTAACTGACTTGCCTGGTTAAATAAAGGTTTAAAAAAAAGTATTTCTGCACAAACCGTTGCAGAAGCTCATCTGTGTACTTGTCATCCTCACCAGGCTCTTGACCTGACTGCAGTTTGGCGTACTTGTCATCCTCACCAGGCTCTTGACCTGACTGCAGTTTGGCGTACTTGTCATCCTCACCAGGCTCTTGACCTGACTGCAGTTTGGCGTACTTGTCATCCTCACCAGGCTCTTGACCTGACTGCAGTTTGGCGTACTTGTCATCCTCACCAGGCTCTTGACCTGACTGCAGTTTGGCGTACTTGTCATCCTCACCAGGCTCTTGACCTGACTGCAGTTTGGCGTACTTGTCATCCTCACCAGGCTCTTGACCTGACTGCAGTTTGGCGTACTTGTCATCCTCACCAGGCTCTTGACCTGACTGCAGTTTGGCGTCGTAACCGACTTCAGTGGGCAAATGCTGACCTTCAATGGTCACTGGCACGCTGGAGAAGTATGCCCTTGAAGGATGAATCCTGGTTTCAACTGTACCGGGCAGGTGGCAGCTGATGATGTCAATGTTGTGAACAGAGTGCCCCGTGGTGGGGTTTTGGTATGGGCAGGCATAAGTTACTTACAACTCGCAATTTGAATGCAGAGATACCGTGACGAGACCTGAGGCCCATTGTCATGCCATTCATCCGCCACCTTACATGAGGCCCCATGTCGCAAGGATCGGTACACAATTCCTGGAAGCTGAAAATGTCCCAGTTCTTCCATGGACTGGATACTCACCAGACTTGTTATTAATTAACTGACAGCTGCAGCTGTACATAGTCCATCGGTAAATAGCCCACCCAATTTACCTACCTCATCCCCATACTGTTTTTGTTGTTTTTACTGTTTACTCCATGTGTAACTCTGTGTTGTTGTCTGTTCACACTGCTATGCTTTATCTTGGCCAGGTCCCAGTTGTAAATGAGAACTTGTTCTCAACTGGCCTACCTGGTTAAATAAAGGTGAAATAAAAATAAAATACATTTTTAAAATGAGCATGTTTGGGATGCTCTGGATCGACATGTACAACAGTGTGTTCCAGTAACTTTGCTGATGTGTCGGGATTCAAGTGATGGTCACACCAGATACACCAGATGGTCACACCAGATCAGATGGTTTTCTGATCCACGCCACTGCCTTTTAAGGGATATGTTACCAAATTCAAAAGGCACTCGCACATCTGAGCAATCTAATTTGCAGGTGCATGGCAACAAATGAACAAGATGAAGGAAAAAGGAAACCGCACACTGCTCTTGATAGTATCACTGATCTTTAAGCTTACGTATCGGCATCACGGCCTTCGTCAGCGTTTTTGACGAAACTCTGACGAAGGCCGTGTCCCGGTACGTAAAGCTCTGACGAAGGCAGTGTCCCGGTACGTAAAGCTCTGACGAAGGCCGTGTCCCGATACGTAAAGCTCTGACGAAGGCCGTGTCCCGATACGTAAAGCTCTGACGAAGGCCGTGTCCCGATACGTAAAGCTCTGACGAAGGCCGTGTCCCGATACGTAAGCTTAGAGATCAGTGATACTATCAAGAGCAGTGTGCAGTTTCCTTTTTCCTTCAAGGGATATGTTACCAACAGATGCATATCTGTATTCCCAGTCATAAGAAATCCATAGACCAGGGCCTAATGAATTTCCTTATGAACTCAGCAGTCTTCAAATTTGTTGAGTTTATATATTTTTGATCAGTATAATATACTTTAGCAGTCAAAGTTTGGACACACGAACACATTCCAGGGTTTTTACTTGTACTATTTTTCTACATTGTAGAAAAATAGTGAAGACGTCAAAACTATGAAATAACAAATGCAATCATGTAGTAACCAAAAAGTGTTAAAAGCTAATATATTTTTAAAGTAGCCACCCTTTGCACACTTGTGATTTGTTTAACACTTTTTTGGTTACTACATGATTCAGTTTGTCTTCACTATTATTCTACAATGTAGAAAATAGTTCAAATAAAGAATAACCCATCAATGTGTAGGTTTGCTCTTTCCATTACAGACTGACCAGGTGAAAGCTATGATCCTTTATTGATGTCACCTGTTAAATCCACTTAAGTGTAGATGGAGAGTCAGGTTAAAGGTTACTAAACCTTGACACATGGATTGTATCTGTGTCATTCAGAGGGTGAATGGGCAAGACAAAAGATTTGTGTCTTTGAGGGGGTTATGGTAGTAGTGCTGCTGGGTTTTTCACGTTCAACAGTTTCCTGTGTGTATTAACAATGGTCAACCACCCAAAGGACGTCCATCCAGCCAACTTGAAAACTGTGGCCGTGTCATTATAGAATGTAGTTGTATTCTATCTTGTGGCAGTAGGCCGTGTCATTATAGAATGTAGTTGTATTCTATCCTGTGGCAGTAGGCCGTGTCATTATAGAATGTAGTTGTATTCTATCCTGTGGCAGTAGGCCGTGTCATTATAGAATGTAGTTGTATTCTATCCTGTGGCAGTAGGCCGTGTCATTATAGAATGTAGTTGTATTCTATCTTGTGGGAGGAGGTCGTCGTATTCTGACGCGGTCTAGTAGCTAAATGTTTGTGCACACTAAGAAAGACAGACCAAAGAAACACCATTCGACCAAGTTTATTTGTAACATTAAGAGTGAAATGTCTACTTCTCCCCCTGTGGCTGGTCTGGCATACTCCTGATGATGTCAGAATCACCTGTTAATAGACCAATATTACATTTAGCATACAAGATCCAATCAACAACACAGGTGATATAGGTAAAACCAGTGGTGTAAAGTACTTTATCAATATGTTTGACTGTTTCACTCCTAAAGAACAGTATTTTTTACATTTTGAATACTTAGGAGGAAAACGGTCTGATTCACACAATTAAAGGGAACGTCCCTACTGCCTCTGATCTGGCAGAATCACTAAACATTTGTAAATTGTTGGAGCATGCCCCTGGCTATCTGCAAATAAATAAATAGAAAATGTGGCCATCTGCTTTGCTTAATATAAGGAATTTTATCAATTATTTACACTTATATCAAAAGTACCAATACTTTGAGACCCTGTAGTGTTGTTTTTGCATCAAACAGCAGAAAATACAATATTTGTGGTTATAGAAAACATTTCATATCGGTTTAGATGGTACAATGATTCTCTAAACTATACTTGTTTTGTCACAAAATGAAATTAGCGAACTAATAGAATTTTAGCAACCAGGAAATGGTGGAGCAATTTCTGCATAGTGCATCGTCACTAATGAGGCAGGAAGTAACTGACTAGAGCAGAGCGCCCAGACAGTTCAGGTAAATGCACTATTGGGTGTTTAGCTAGTCAGACCACCGTATATCCAACTGGTGCAAAAATCCACAATGGGAAAATTGGTGCGCAACGGTGTAAGACAAACACATCTACACATTCGTGAAAAACTATTGAATCAAACATACTCATGTCATGTGAAAGTAGAGCAGTTTGATAAGGTTGTGTTGACCATTCTCCTGACGTTCATGTGATCTTTGAAAACAATGTTTGAATGAACCGTATCAAACTGCTCACTACTAAAGGATTGTCTGCAGACTATACATCAACAGAATAGGCGTGGTAAACAGGACATGCAGTCTGATTGGACACTCACCGGGGTCGATGATAGCCAGTGTGCACACCCTGAAGTACTTCCCACAGGCCGTGCCCAGCTCGATGTTGTTCCCACTGTAGTGATGGACACCAGTCTTGGCCAACATGGCATAGTACTCCACTTCAGACTTCCTGAGGAAGGACAAATACCTTTTATCAAAGTATGCCCACGTGTGTATATTACTGAATGAAACATGATCCTGTGTGTGTATGGGGAAAGCAACATGAACACAAGTACACTGCAACAGTGATCCACATCTGTCTAATACTGTAGTTGTTTGGGGCTCCCGAGTGGCGCAGCGGTATATGGCAGTGCTAGAGGCGCCCCTACAGACCCTGGTTCGATTTCAGGCTGAATCACAACCGGCCATGATTGGGCATCCCATAGGGTTGCGTACATTTGGGTTAGGGGTAGGCCATCATTGTAAAATAAGAATTTGTTCTTAACTGACTTGTCTAGTTACATAAAAAGGTACAGAAAGAGAGAAAAGGCTAGTTGTTTTCTCAAGGTGTCTGATTGCTGAATGATCAACTGCGGGTGCAGCCAGTAACACAACCAGCCCTCATTTGAATGTTCCTCCTGTTCTTACGCACCTGCAAGCAGACCAATACAAGTGTGCCTTTGTAGGAGTACAGAAAAATAAAATGACCCATAAGAACACACAAGCAACACTTTATATGCTTATTTGGTTAATTCAATGTGACTAACTATTTGAAACACTTATGGAAGTAGAAATTGAACTATTCCTAGGATTACTGGGACCCCATTAGGAAGATTGTAAGTCCATCAAACCAAGCCTAACTACCCAGCTGGCTTTGAAAATCCATTCACATGGTCTGTTCCACATGGTTCCAGACACTATGGTGGATGAGGGCCCTGACACGTATTCATTCAATCGGATTCCGGTGCAAGACGTGATGTCTATTGAAAAACCCTTTGCAACGGGAACTGTTAACCATTTACTCCAGGGACTTACATGTCCAACAGCAACTCTATAGTTTCCATTTGGCACAAACGGTTTCCATTGCAAAATGTTTTATAACGGAATCCGACTAATGAACACAACTCAGGCTAGCACAGTAAACTTTAGCTCACCAAGTTTGCGTGAAAAGTGTACTATTGATAGCTTTAACTTCATTAGCAAATACTGCTACATAATTGTGATGTAGGCCAACTAGTTACCTGAGGGCAGGTGTGTTGTTGGCCAGGATGACCAGCTTGGCTTTTCCCTGGCGGATCATCTTCTGGGACTGCTTGTATCCCAGAACGTATTTGCCGCTCTTCATCACCAGCTGGAGACGAGAGTTTATGGACTCCAGGGACTTTTTCTACCACCAAAGAAACAATTGGTGTTTAGAGACAAACATTTGCGAACTATGAATATAGCCCATATCCATTGAACCAAACATGATACGGTCTTCTAATTGAGATATGGGCTGCAGCATAGTCTATAGGTTAGAGCCTTGGACTAGTAACCGAAAGGTTGCAAGTTCAAATCCCTGAACTGACAAGGTAAAAATCTGTCGTTCTGCCCCCTGAACAAGGCAGTTAACCCACTGTGCCTAGGCCATCAATGAAAATAATTTGTTCTTAACTGACTTGCCTAGTTAAATAAAAGGTCAAATACATTTTACAAAAATACATGTGATTTGAGTGCATATAGCATACTCGTTTATTTCTTAATCTGCTTGGCTGTTAGCTAATTGTACACGCCGACATGGTGTTGCAGAAGAGCTGCTAACTGGATTTATCAGATAGATATCCGAGAACAGTACTGTTACATAGCGTTTCTCGATTAGCCAACTCAAAATACCCCAATGCAATCATTCAAATTGCCGTCTGGACAACTAGTTAAAACATTAACTAGTCGCTAACTGGCGAGTCGGCGAATGTTACGAGAGAGCTGGCTATATGGCTAGATTAGGCAAGTTGGCAAAAACTAGACATGTCCTGGGAATTAGAAAGTTGTATGTTGGGGCAAATTAAACATATATACGGTCAACATTGCCAGTTAGCTCAACACATGTGATGGTTTAGCCCAGAAACCACGATTCCACGTGAGTTGCTTTCCACCGTTCATGAGAGCTCGACTCACCGTCTTCTTTGCGGCAACCATAGCTGCGATTTAGTCCGTTCTGGCCAACCTGAACAAAACATTAAGAGATTGGACAATCTTACGTTAGTAATCAACCGGGTGATGCGCACCAAAATGGCCAAAATATATTTATTTTTAAAGAATAAACACAGAGCTGAACTTACAAGTATGTCGCTCCAATATGGCCTCGGAAAGAAAGGAAGTCCCAGGGTGCTTTGCGGCCCATTGGCTTGCTCATGTGGGACCGCCTGGGCTGGTACTGCGCAGACTCGCTGATCTGTGCAGAATGCGTGTTAACCAAAGCAGGTGTGCGCCATTTCAGGTGATTTGTAGATCAGATCATGTACACTGCGCCCTTACCCAGCCCGAGCATGTTATCGCGAGAAAGCAAGGGCCAATACACTACAGATCTAGAAACAGCTTTTATAATGGAAAGTGTTTATTTACCAACTAGAGGACAAAACACAAAACTGATCCTGGTCTGTTTTCAGAGTCTGCTGTTTGTGTCATAATAATGGCACAGAAGGAAGAGAAAGGCCCACTTCGGCAGAAAATATCTCCCTCTCTATGAGAGTGTCGATTTTGGATTGTCTCGGGATTGTGCGGGACAGTCCCGCATTTTGGCCCAAACAATCATGTCCCACATTTTATCAACACATTTAAACACCACAACAACAAAAAAGTTGATTTGTCCCGTATTTCAGTCAGACATTCTGACTGGTCTCTTGCAATCACATTGAGCTTATGAAAGGAGCTATAGGCTATCATAAGGATGTGGAAGACTAAGCCACAGGTGACGTTAAACACTTGAGTTCTGATATTCTGCCGAGGACAAGAGATGTAGATCAATAGGCCGATCCTCAACCAATCATATTTCTCACATCTTATCGGGCTAAATTCCAGCTGAATTTGGAGAGGACAGTGAGGCCTAACAATTTACAAAAGGCATGCTGCTGATTAAGAGCTACAACAGTAACTACATAGCCGTATTAAACTAAAAGGTAATTTAATTAAATTAATTAAATTAAAAATTAAATATTAAATTAAAGGTAATTTCTTCAAACTTGTGAGGCTCTCCATCCTCATTATTTGCTGCCACTCCACTCAATCCCATTTTAAAATTCTCCCTAACTGATTTACATTCCCTGAGACCAACCATTAAAAAGTTTCCTTGGCCAAATATTACCAGATTTTCACCAAATTTTGCGCGAGGAAAAAGAGTAGGAGTTGTGATTGAATTGTTCATTGGGTGCAGCGGACTGCAGGGGTGCAGTGCTGCCTCCCAGGGTGCACCAGAGCGTCGATCCGCCACATTTCACAATGGTGCTCATTTAGTAAAGTTAAATCAAAGCTAAATCAATTTCTTGGAAGATCACAATGATTAATTAGTATTCTACATAACATACAATGCATGCAGAAAGTTTTTCCTAATTTTGTTACGTTACAGGCTTATTCTAAAATGGATTGAACAACATACTTTCCTCACCATTCTACACACAATATCCCACAATGATAAAAACATTGTCTTTTTTTGCACATTTATTTAAAAAAAAATATATATATATATATATATATATATGAGAGTCTGACATTCGGAAAGTATCAGACCCTTTCCGTTTTCCACATTTTTGTTAGGTTACAGCCTTATTTTAAAACTAATTCATCTGCACACAATACCCCATAATAACATAGCAAAAAAACATTTTTTTTTAAACATTTTTGTAAATGTATAAAAATAACTAAACAGAAATACCTTATTTACATAAGTATTCAGACCCTTTGGTATGAGACTAGAAATTGAGTTCAGGTGCATGCTGTTTCAATTGATCATCCTTGAGATGTTTCTACAACTTGCTTGGAGTCCACCTGTGGTAAATTGAATTGATTGGACATGATTTGGAAAGGCACACACCTGTCTATATAAGGTCCCTCAGTTGACAATACATGTCAGAGAAAAAACCAAGCCATGAGGTCGAAGGAATTGTCCGTAGAGCTCCGGGACAGAATTGTGCCGAGGTACAGATCTGGGAAAGGGTACCAAAACATTTCTGCAGCATTGAAGGTCCCCAAGAACACAGTGGCCTCCATTATTCTTAAATGGAAGAAGTTTGGAACCACCAATACTCTTCCTAGAGCTGGCCGCCCAGCCAAACTGAGCAATTGGGGGAGAAGGGCCTTGGTTAGGGAGGTGACCAAGAAGCCGATGGTCATTCTTACAGAGTTCCAGAGTTCCTCTGTGTAGATGGGAGAACCTTGCAGAAGGACAACCATCTCTGCAGCTCTCCATCAATCAGGCCTTTATGGTAGAGTGGCCAGACGGAAGCCACTCTTCAGTAAAAGGCACGACAGCCCGCTTGGAGTTTCCAAAAAGCACCTAAAGAACTATCAGACCATGAGAAACAAGATTCTCTGGTCTGATTAAACCAAGATTGAACTGGCCTGAATGCAAAGGATCACATCTGGAGGAAACCTGGCACCATCCCTATGGTGTAGAATAGTGGTGAGAGCATCATGCTGTGGGGATGTTTTATAGCAGCAGCGACTGGGAGACTAGTCAGGATCGATGGAAAGATGAACGGAGCAAATTACATACAGATCCTTGATGAAAAACTGCTCCAGAGCGCTCAGGACCTCAGACTGGGGTGAAGGTTCACCTTCCAACAGGACAACGACCCTAAACACACATCCAAGACAACGCAGGAGTGGCTTCAGGACAAGTCTCTGAATGTCCTTGAGTGGCCCAGCCAGAGGCCAGAGGCCAGATTTGAACCTCATCGAATATCTCTGGAGAGACCTGAAAATAGCTATGCAGCGACACTCCCCTGACAGCTTGAGAGGATCTGCAGAGAAGAATGAGAGAAACTCCCCAAATACAGGTGTGCCAAGCTTGTAGTGTCATACCCAAGAAGACTCGAGGCTGTAATCGCTACCAAAGGTGCTTCAACATAGAACTGAGTAAAAGGTCTGAAAACTTACGTAAATGGGATATTTCCTGTTTTTCATTTTTAATACTTTTGCAAAAAATTCTAAACCTGTTTTTGCTTTTTGGTATTGTGTGTAGATTGCTGAAAAGAAAGAACAATTTAACCAATTTAGAATAAGGTTGTAACATAACAAAATGTGGAAAAAGTAAAGAGTCTGAATACTTGGAAGATATTATCTAATTATAGACAAGTTGACTAACAAAAATTATAGCGTAGCATAACGTTACTGTTACACCAAAAACACCACCTAATTTCTCAAGAGATTTTAGGATGGTTAGCTGAATAGGATGGTTTGATGAATAGATTTTAGGATGGTTAGCTGAATATGATGGTTAGCCGAATTGGATGGTTAGATTAATATATTTTAGGATGGTTAGCTGAATAGATTTTAGGATTGTTAGCTGAATAGATTTTAGGATTGTTAGCTGAATAGATTTTAGGATGGTTAACTGAATATATTTTAGGATGGTTAGCTGAATATATTTTAGGATGGTTAGCTGAATATATTTTAGGATGGTTAGCTGAATAGATATAAAAAATAAAAATAACTATATAGCTAGTTAACACCATCTGCTCACTAACAGTAATTCAAGAAGATTTACATCCATATTCCAATGATACTGATTGAGATCAAATTATTGGCATGTAGATGCAGTTTGGACATTTCACTGGTAAGGGACTACATTATTTCAAATGAGGGATCTCTCTGAAATGAAAATGGATGGCCCTCCCTTCAGTGAAATATATTTTACCATACCTGAAAAGAAAAACTAGTGAACCCACTACCCAAAATAATAATCAAAACAAAGTGAATATCAGAGAACATTCCTACCATTTACCCTCACTTCTAGGGCAGACCAGAGTAGTTTTATAAACTGTTCTTAGTTTTGTAGACATTACATGGCAAAGTAGCCAGAAGGTTGTGGATTCGCAGTCCACCGCAGACAAGGGGGTGTGAAAAGAATTTCATTATAATAAAAGCAATGCATGAATCTATCATCTTATTTGAGAAAAGGTTGCCTTTCATAAACACATTTCATGCAATTCTAGGTTATTTTACATGACTGGAAACAAACAGAATCTTTTATAAGAGCCGCAACACTGGAAGCGTGTTAAAAAGAGGATAGTTTGGAACAGGGCTGAAGTTGTCTATCAACTGTAAAAACGGAGCTCAACAGAACCAGTTACAACTGAAGTACCTGATCATCAATGAATAGGAGAAAAAGCCATTCATTGTTTACATATCATCAGGTAGGCCTAAATGCACTTGTCAAAACAAATCATTTGGGAAACTATCATTTTCTAATTTATTCCATGATATTTTTGTTACAAAATAAACTCAGCAAAAAAAGAAAAGTCCTCACTCAACTGTGTTTATTTTCAGTAAACTTAACATGTGTAAATATTTGTATGAACATAAGATTCAACAACTGAGATATAAACTGAAAAAGTTCCACAGACATGTGACTAACATAAATGGAATAATGTGTTCCTGAACAAAGGGGGGTCAAAATCAAAAGTAACAGTCAGTATCTGGTGAGGCCACCAGCTGTGTTAAGTACAGCAGTGCATCTCCTCCTCATGGACTGCACCAGATTTGCTAGTTCTTGCTGTGAGATGTTACCCCACTCTTTCACCAAAGCACCTGCAAGTTCCTGGACATTTCTGGGGGGAATGGCCCTAGCCCTCACCCTCCGATCCAACAGGTCCCAGGCATGCTTAATGGGATTGAGATCCGGGTTCTTCGCTGGCCATGGCAGAACACTGACATTCCTGTCTTGCAGGAAATCACGCACAGAATGAGGAGTATGACTGGTGGCACTGTCATGCTGGAGGGTCATGTCAGGATGAGCCTGCAGGAAGGGTACCACATGAGGGAAGAGGATGTCTTCCCTGTAACGCACAGCGTTGAGATTGCCTGCAGTGACAACAAGCTCAGTCCGATGATGCTGTGACACACCTCCCCAGAACATGAATGACCCTCCACCTCAATCCCGCCCCAGAGTACAGACCTCGGTGTAACGATCATTCCTTTGATGATAAACGCGAATCCGACCATCACCCCTGGTGGGACAAAACCGCGACTCGTCAGTGAAGAGCACTTTTTGCCAGTCCTGTCTGGTCCAGCGATGGTGGGTTTGGTGGGTCTCTCTCAGCCTATTGCTGTCTTAGGCGTCTCACAGTACGGACATTGCAATTTATTGCCCTGGCCACATCTGCAGTCCTCATGCCTCCTTGCAGCATGCCTAAGGCACGTTCACACAGATAAGCATGGACCCTGGGAATCTTTCTTTTGGTGTTTTTCAGAGTCAATAGAAAGGCATCTTTAGTGTCCTAAGTTTTCATAACTGTGACCTTAATTGCCTACCGTCTGTAAACTGTTGGTGTCTTAACGACCGTTCCACAGGTGCATGTTCATTAATTGTTTATGGTTCATTGAACAAGCAATGGGAAACAGTGTTTAAACCCTTTACAATGAAGATCTGTGAAGTTTTGGATTTTTACGAATTATCTTTGAAAGACAGGTTCCTGAAAAAGGGCCATTTCTTTTTTTGCTGAGTTTAGATGCGTGTTGACTGTGGTTAGGACATGGGAATATAAGAGCATATGCTAGGCTAAATTAACAAACTAGTCATGCATAGCTCACCATATGATCCTCAAACCTGATAGTGAAAGAATCCAACATTAGGTTACTTTTCAAACAAAGTCATTAGTTTTGTCTCCTATAGAAGGTTGTAGCGTAGCCTCAGTAATATCAGAGACAAACTAAAGATATCCCATATGCATCGATCACGTCTTTCCCCGGCATTTTACAGCTCGTTTCTAGCATAAAACATGGTGTACTAAAGCGTTGCTATAGATTGCTTTATATAAACCAGGTCCAATTATTTAACAATACCCTCACATGCCCCCTCACTTCGAGCCCTGGTTTTAATTTAACACATCAAGCTCTTCACTGACACTGAGATATTTAAGGAGTGCATGGTAACTAGGGTTGAATAGTAGTACTGGGTTACCGAGATTTCCCACCCAAACCCACTCCTTTTCCCAGGAATAAATAACTGAGAAACCATTAAATTATAATACATTATTTATATGAACAGCATGATGTAAAATGGAACTTAAATGATATGCAATGTCTAAATCTGGCTTCTCTTCTCTGTTTTTCCTAGCCACCGTGCTTCTACACCTGCATTGCTTGTTGTTTGGGGTTTTAGGCTGGGTTTCTGTACAGCACTTTGAGATATCAGCTGATGTACGAAGGGCTATATAAATACATTTGATTTGATTTTGATTTGCTACCTGCATGATCAATCAACGCTCAGGATGGGGACAGACAGTGCATTTCAGTATGGAGTGCAGTTCACAATGCATGTAGATCTATCATCTGATCATGGTTACATTTTTCTTGTGACAGGTTTTTGCAACACAATCTCAGTCAATTTGTGCACATATGTACAAACAGTATTTCAGCAGATTTCGTGAGTTTTGTGTGGCTTAATTCGTGTGAAGACACTTTTATGCGACTTAATTCGTAGGAAAATGTATTTATTGGGGGCAAACTTCGGAACAATTTTTTGAAAGTTATTAGATGGACAATGGTGTTCTACACTTCCTATTGTGTCACACATTTATTTATATATATAAAAAAACAGGTTGTCACCAAAATAATTATAATAGTAGCCTGTATAGTCTCATTACTAACCGGTACCCCCTGTATATAGTCTCATTACTAACAGGTACCCCCTGTATATAGCCTCATTAGTAACCTGTACCACCTGTATATAGCCTCATTACTAACCGATACCCCCTGTATATAGCCTCATTACTAACAGATACCCCCTGTATATAGCCTCATTACTAACAGATACCCCCTGTGTATAGCCTCATTACTAACCGGTGCCCCCCTGTATAGTCTCATTAATAACAGGTACCCCCTGTATATAGCCTCATTAATAACCTGTACCACCTGTATATAGCCTCATTACTAACCGGTGCCCCCCCCTGTATATAGTCTCATTAGTAACCGATACCCCCTGTATATAGCCTGATTACTAACCGGTGCTCCCCTGAATATAGACTCATTACTAACCGGTGCCCCGCACATTGACTCCAAACCGGTACCCCCTGTATATAGCCTCATTACTAACCAGTACCCCCTGTATATAGCCTCATTACTAACCGATACCCCTGTATATAGCCTCATTACTAACCGATACCCCCTGTGTATAGCCTCATTACTAACAGATACCCCCTGTGTATAGCCTCATTACTAACCGGTGCCCCCTGTATAGTCTCATTAATAACAGGTACCCCCTGTATATAGCCTCATTAATAACCTGTACCACCTGTATATAGCCTCATTACTAACCGGTGCCCCCCTGTATATAGTCTCATTAGTAACCGATACCCCCTGTATATAGCCTGATTACTAACCGGTGCTCCCCTGAATATAGACTCATTACTAACCGGTGCCCCGCACATTGACTCCAAACCGGTACCCCCTGTATATAGTCTCATTAGTAACTTGTTCCCCCTGTTTATAGTCTCATTAGTAACCGGTACCCCCTGTATATAGCCTCATTACTACCTGGTACTCCTGTATATAGCCTCATTACTAACCGGTGCCCCCCTGTGTATAGCCTCATTACTAACCGGTGCCCCCTGTATATAGCCTCATTACTAACCGGTGCCCCCTGTATATAGCCTCATCACTAACCGGTACCCCCTGTATATAGTCTCATTAGTAACTGCTTCGCCCTGTATATAGTCTCATTAGTAACCTGTTCCCCCTGTATATAGTCTCATTACTAACCGGTACCCCCTGTATATAGTCTCATTACTAACCGGTGCCCCCTGTATATAGCCTCATTACTATCCAGTGCCCCCTGTATATAGCCTCATTACTATCCGGTGCCCCCTGTATATAGTCTAATTACTAACCGGTGCCCCCTGCACATTGACTCCAAACCGGTACCCCCTGTATATAGCCTCATTACTAACCGGTACCCCCTGTATATAGCTTCATTACTATCCGGTGCCCCCTTATATAGTCTCATTACTAACCGGCGCCCCGCACATTGACTCCAAACCGGTACCCCCTGTATATAGCCTCATTACTAACCGGTACCCCCTGTATATAGCCTCATTACTAACCGGTGCCCCCTGTATATAGTCTCATTACTAACCAGTGCCCCCTGTATATAGCCTCATTACTAACCGGTGCCCCCTGTATATAGCCTCATTACTAACCGGTACCCCCTGTATATAGCCTCATTACTAACCGGTACCCCCTGTATATAGCCTCATTACTAACCGGTACCCCCTGTATATAGTCTCATTACTAACCGGTACCCCCTGTATATAGCCTCATTACTAACCGGTACCCCCTGTATATAGCCTCATTACTAACCGGTGCCCCCTGTATATAGCCTCATTACTAACCGGTACCCCCTGTATATAGCCTCATTACTAACCGGTACCCCCTGTATATAGCCTCATTACTAACCGGTACCCCCTGTATATAGTCTCATTACTAACCGGTACCCCCTGTATATAGTCTCATTACTAACCGGTGCCCCCTGTATATAGCCTCATTACTAACCGGTACCCCCTGTATATAGCCTCATTACTAACCGGTACCCCCTGTATATAGCCTCATTACTAACCGGTACCCCCTGTATATAGTCTCATTAATAACCGGTACCCCTGTATATAGCCTCATTACTAACCGGTACCCCCTGTATATAGTCTCATTAATAACCGGTACCCCCTGTATATAGTCTCATTACTAACCGGTACCCCCTGTATATAGTCTCATTACTAACCGGTACCCCCTGTATATAGCCTCGCTATTGGTATTTTACTGCTGCTCTTTAATTACTTGTTACTTTTATTTCTTATTTGAATTTTTTTAAACGGCATTATTGGTTAGGGGCTCGTAAGCATTTCACTGTAAGGTTGTATCCGGCGCATGTGACTAATAAAATGTATTTGAAATAAGGAGGTCACGGACACAGGGATAGATTCACTCATTCCGGAATGGGAAATAGTGAAATAAAACAAACTGTATAAAATAATCATGGACATTGAAACTATAGGGTTCTTCAATAACATGATGTGCAACACTCTGGGACCTTGAACATTAAGGGGGTGTGTATCATTAGGTATAGGAGGGACAGCTATGGCACGTGCAAGAGAGGGGTCAGAGTTCTTAAGCTGTCATTCATGTTTAGTTGTTTCATGAATGTGTTATGTCTGGCCTATGTCATGTCTCACTGCATCTTCCAGTACGTAAAGTAAACATCTCTGAAAATCAGACAAAGGAATATCTAATCTTATCCACTCCTATAACCTCCTACAGCCTCTCCCCTCCTACAGCCTCTCCCCTCCTACAGCCTCTATACGCTCCCCACTCAATTTAAACCATTTTAAATTCAGGCTGTAACATAATGTGGAAAAAGTTGAGCGATGTGAATACTATCTGAAGGCACTGTATAATGCACAATGTCTCAGGAAAGAGTCTGGGTTTCAATAATCCGTATAGAAACCTGGACCTAGAGGCCAGCATGAAAGCATCTGTAGCTACTATAGGCCTCGACATAGAACTCTTGTTTCATTGACCTTGACTGCAGACTATTTGTTTAGGCTATTAGCCAGACAAACCCCACTGAGTTCAACAATAAATAGTGAATTTATCCTCAAGCCGACTACTTTTTTCCTCTTAATAGGCTATTTGATGTGTAATTTTTACTAGTTTATAAATAGCAGCTAAATACTGTATATAGCTATAGAAAGTACTCTGCATAATGAGACAATCCCTCGTTAACTAGTGTTGATAGTACTCTGCATAAGGATCCCTAGTTAACTAGTGTTGATAGTACTCTGCATAAGGATCCCTAGTTAACTAGTGTTGATAGTACTCTGCATAAGGATCCCTAGTTAACTAGTGTTGAGGTTGGACTGACTATTAATTGGCATTAATAGACAGGTTTTACTCAAATTTCTATCCAAGCTGGGACAGAGTGTGAGGACATCTCATGTCATGCAGGTTCAGGTAGCCTGTACTCGGGTAGCCTGTACAGGACAGTTGTGTGTGTTTGTGTGTGTGTGTGTGTGTGTGTGTGTGTATGTATGTATGTATATATATATATATATATTTATATTTGTTTTAAACAAAACTATTATATAACCTGAAAAACTGGAATTTCCAACTTTAATTACTGAACAAGTAATTCCATTATTGCCGCCAGCCAGCAGTATAAATGGCACCCGTGGAACACTGCATATTGCTTCATGTAGGATATATACAGTATAGAATTTTTTTTTTTTTTTTAAACAACCAATAAATATTGAACCATTAGCTAAAGCAAAGCTATTAGGCTACGTGCCCTGGCACCACAGAAAGCCTAGGATCGATTTCACAGGCAGACAACTGCAACCTTGTAGGGGACCGGAGAAACTGCGTACAGGTTGTACATTGAGGAAGTAAATGAAGAGGAACTATGGCAAAATATTACAAGCTGAAGAGTTTTTCCATATTACAAAAACGTTATATGGGAATCTCCCATCTATGGCAAGGGTCTTCCAGGTTGTGTAATGGTACTGTAAAGTAGTTTGTTAAAAGCTGAGGAAGAGAAGTGTGAACCATGACAGTACTATATACAGATAGTACTGTCATTCTGTATAGTATATCACATATCCCACTACACAGCGGATTGATGCAAAGATCAACATGCTTAGTATTAGGCAAACATCATGAAACCAGAGACATCTGACATGACCACAACAAGTCTTCCAGAAATGTTTCACAACATTCAATAACTCATGTGTTGCTATGGCAATAGACTGAACAGCTTTAGTAAATGGACGATGCAAGGTAAATCCATCCTTCACTCTCACCGTCCACCTAAAGCAATGCTGGTCCTATTGGGTTTAGTGATTCTCATCAAGCACGGAAACAATATTAATTAACCACAACAATAAAGACTCAATATAAAAGTGACTTGACTCCTTGTCGAAGCCTCTGTCTGAACCCTACAATGTAAGATATCACACCACGCCTTCAATCATCACCTGGATAAAAACCCTTTGATGTGGTTGTAAAAGAGCAGTTACTAGGATCCATTATTACATGACTGACAGGAGATTCCCTCCTCTGTCCATCAAGTGGTTTCCTTCCTTATTATTCAACCTCCCAGGGAGCAAAGAGTCAGCCATCTCTACAGAACGTCATACAGAATCACTACTCACAGAAATAACATACAGTCAGACAGGAGCTGCTCTCTGTCTCTGGGGATATACAGTCAGACAGGAGCTGCTCTCTGTCTCTGGGAATATACAGTCAGACAGGAGCTGCTCTCTGTCTCTGGGAATATACAGTCAGACAGGAGCTGCTCTCTGTCTCTGGGAATATACAGTCAGACAGGAGCTGCTCTCTGTCTCTGGGAATATACAGTCAGACAGGAGCTGCTCTCTGTCTCTGGGAATATACAGTCAGACAGGAGCTGCTCTCTGTCTCTGGGAATATACAGTCAGACAGGAGTTGCTCTTTGTCTCTGGGAATATACAGTCAGACAGGAGCTGCTCTCTGTCTCTGGGAATATACAGTCAGACAGGAGCTGCTCTCTGTCTCTGGGAATATACAGTCAGACAGGAGTTGCTCTTTGTCTCTGGGAATATACAGTCAGACAGGAGCTCTCTGTCTCTGGGAATATACAGTCAGACAGGAGCTGCTCTCTGTCTCTGGGAATATACAGTCAGACAGGAGCTGCTCTCTGTCTCTGGGAATATACAGTCAGACAGGAGCTGCTCTCTGTCTCTGGGAATATACAGTCAGACAGGAGCTGCTCTCTGTCTCTGGGAATATACAGTCAGACAGGAGCTGCTCTCTGTCTCTGGGAATATACAGTCAGACAGGAGCTGCTCTCTGTCTCTGGGAATATACAGTCAGACAGGAGCTGCTCTCTGTCTCTGGGAATATACAGTCAGAGGCAGTGTTCCAAATGCACCCGATACCCTGTGTGGCACCTATGGGTCCGGGTCAAAAGTAATGCACTACATAGGGGACAGTGTTCCATTTGGGACAGACCCAGAGTATGGAAATCTTATGACAGTGAGCGCATGTTAAGACTCATGAAGCACCAAGAGTACAGGAAACCTAAAACCTGTGTCTACATTACAGGGAAACATATAGTAACCAACTGGCTCAGAATATCAAGCAGAACAGGAAAGGATAAACAACTGGCAGACGTTCCAATGAACAGGGGTTAACTTCTTGGTGCACATCAGATCACATCCCCTCCATTAGGTTTTCAGATCGAGTTCCTAATGGGAGAAAAGATTCTGTCCACTCAGATCACATAAATTAATTGCTTTAAAAAAAAAATATATATATATTTTTAAGGCATTTATTCTCATCCAGTTAGTGTTTGGTAGTTGACAAACCTCAACAGTTGTATTATATAAAGTATTACATCATGATGTATCAAATACACACCACAGGGTTTCCATCGATGCACTACTCTATCATCCCCCAGGCTGGCTGCCACTACCACAGTGGAACTGATATGAATAGTGGGGCTATATTGAAGGTGCGACAGTACATGTAGAATGTCCCATCCGTGTGGAAGCTAGGGGAACTGCAACAACTAGGCTCCATTCCAAACAACTCCAATCCCCTACACCTCGCATCCCATTTCCCTGTAACATGGTGGTTAGTGCTATCTGGATTTCAGGGAACGTCCCTACCCTAAACCATAACACTTACCTAACCTTGACCATGACCATTTTCAACTTCAATGGGGTAACGTTAGAGTTACATTCTCAGGACCAATTGTCATTATGGCTACAGACTGTACAAGGATACCGGATAGCATGGACAATGATGGTGGACGTCCAAAGGACCCCAAATAACAATTCACTTTCAGTTTCGTCCAACTTTCAACAGCCGTAAAAAAAAGTTGTTATTGAAAATATATTTTATAGCGATTTAGATGGTTTCTAACACATTATTGTTTTCTTTGTATCACCTGGAAACGACAGCCATTTCTACAATGGCCGCTTCCCCCAATCTGCCATTTCTCGTTGAGATGACCATGCCTCTTAGTGACGCCGATGTAAGGATGGTGAAGCTTCCCCATCTTAACAACATAAACTAGCTTTACTTGTCAAGTAGAAAGTCTGCAGTTTACAATGCGTTGTTGTATCCTCCTTTAACATTATTTTCCATATCGCTGGTCCTTTCCCAAGAGGCAAATAAACCCAGACAGTTTATCAGAGGACGCTCTAAAAGGGGAAAACGTATCTTTAAGAAGATGTTAATCAATCATACTTTGGGAAATAAGGCTACCGACAGGTTCATAATTAACAGAGGGGTATAAGGCTACCGACAGGTTCATAATTAACAGAGGGGTATAAGGCTACCTACAGGTTCATAATTAACAGAGGGGTATAAGGCTACCGACAGGTTCATAATTAACAGAGGGGTATAAGGCTACCTACAGGTTCATAATTAACAGAGGGGTATAAGGCTACCTACAGGTTCATAATTAACAGAGGGGTATAAGGCTACCTACAGGTTCAGAATTAACAGAGGGGTATAAGGCTACCTACAGGTTCAGAATTAACAGAGGGGTATAAGGCTACCTACAGGTTCAGAATTAACAGAGGGGTATAAGGCTACCTACAGGTTCATAATTAACAGAGGGGTATAAGGCTACCTACAGGTTCATAATTAACAGAGGGGTATAAGGCTACCGACAGGTTCATAATTAACAGAGGGGGAGGCTAATAATTGTTTAAAATAGTCCTGAGGGCCAGCAGAGCCATGGGAAGATAGGATAACTCCAGGTCACACTGACTACTGGGATGGTGATGAGAGACAAAATGGAGGACATTTAGAAGCACAGAAGCAGGGTGAATTAAATTCCAGACAGCGGTCAGGTCTCTCCTCTCCCTTGGTCAGGTCTTAACAGAAAGCACCAGGTCAGAATTCCTTTTCTAAGGTCCTCAGCAGTTCTGCTGCCAGAGTGCTGATCTAGCATCAGTTCTGCTGCCAGAGTGCTGATCTAGCATCAGTTCTGCTGCCAGAGTGCTGATCTAGCATCAGTTCTGCTGCCAGAGTGCTGATCTAGCATCAGTTCTGCTGCCAGAGTGCTGATCTAGCATCAGTTCTGCTGCCAGAGTGCTGATCTAGCATCAGTTCTGCCTTTTAGATCATAAGGAATACGATTACATGGAAAGTGGACCTTAGCCTAGATCAGCACTCTGGAATGTGAGACGCTGTATGAACACGGGCCCAGGTCAGAATGTGTTCCTCAGGTCAGGCTCTTCAGAAGTTCTGCTGTCTGCGTTTCTTGGCGTCCATTGCGTCGAGGATGGGTTGTCTCTTGGCGGTGTAGCGCTGGCGCAGCTCCTCGATCTCTCTCTCCATCATGGGGTCCAGAGCCGTCAGACGCAGCTGCAGCTCCTCAAAGTCAAGGTTCTTCAGCTGCTTAGACAGAGAACACACACACACACAGAGGGAGAGAAGCAACTTTAGAACACGGCACAACCTAAATCACTGTGTCAGATAGGAAGTAAAGACCAAGGGATGGACAGAGATAATGTCACATGACTATTGATCACTGAGATAATGTCACATGACTATTGATCACTGAGATAATGTCACATGACTATTGATCACTGAGATAATGTCACATGACTATTGATCACAGACATGCTATTACAAACCACCAGGAGTCTTTTCACAGTCCCCAAATCCAGAACAAATTCAAGAAAGCGTACAGCATTATAGAGAGCAATTATTGCTAGGAACTTCCTTCCATCTCATATTGCTCAAATGAACAGCAAACCTGGTTTCAGAAAACAGATAAAGCAACACCTCACGGCACAACGCATCTCCCCTATTTGGCGTAGTTTGTGTGTATTGATATGTAGGTTACATGTGCCATTAAAATATGTTTTGTAGTTCTGTTCTTGTCTATTAATGTTCTGTATTATGATTCATGTTCTGTGTGGACCCCAGGAAGAGTAGCTGCTGCTTTTGCAACAGCTAATGGAGATCCTAATAAAAACCCAATACCACTTTTTAAATGTATTTATCTGAATATGTTATGTACGTATGTACACTACTGGTCAAAAGTTTGGACACACCTACTCATTCAAGTGCTTTTTCAATTTTGTACTATTTTTTACATTGTAGAAGTGATAGTGATGAAATCTAAACTATGAAACAACACATATGGAATCATGTAGTAACCAAAAAAGTGTTAAACAAATCAAAATGTGTCACCAGCAAAGCACCACCACACCTCCTCCTCCATGCTTCACGGTGGGAACCACACATGCGGAGATCATCCATTCACCTACCCTGCGTCTCACAAAGACACGGCGGTTGGAACCAAAAAACTAAAATTTGGACTCATATACAGTGGGGCATAAAGTATTTAGTCAGCCACCAATTGTGCATGTTCTCCCACTTAAAAAGATGAGAGGCCTGTAATTTTCATCATAGGTACACTTCAACTATGACAGACAAAATGAGAATAAAATAATCCAGAAAATCACATTGTAGGATTTTTAATGCATTTATTTGCAAATTATGGTGGAAAAGAAGTATTTGGTCAATAACAAAAGTTTCTCAATACTTTGTTATATACCCTTTGTTGGCAATGACAGAGGTCAAACGTTTTCTGTAAGTCTTCACAAGGTTTTCACACACTGTTGCTGGTATTTTGGCCCATTCCTCCATGCAGATCTCCTCTAGAGCAGTGATGTTTTGGGGCTGTTGCTGGGCAACACAGACTTTCAACTCCCTCCAAAGATTTTCTATGGGGTTGAGATCTGGAGACTGGCTATGCAACTCCAGGACCTTGAAATGCTTCTTACGAAGCCACTCCTTCGTTGCTCGGGTGGTGTGTTTAGGATCATTGTCATGCTGAAAGACCCAGCCACGTTTCATCTTCAATGCCCTTGCTGATGGAAGGAGGTTTTCACTCAAAATCTCACGATACATGGCCCCATTCATTCTTTCCTTTACACGGATCAGTCATCCTGGTCCCTTTGCAGAAAAACAGACCCAAAGCATGATGTTTCCACCCCCATGCTTCACGGTAGGTATGGTGTTCTTTGGATGCAACTCAGCATTCTTTGTCCTCCAAACACGACGAGTTGAGTTTTTACCAAAAAGTTATATTTTGGTTTCATCTGACCATATGACATTCTCTCAATCTTCTTCTGGATCATCCAAATGCTCTCTAGCAAACTTCAGACGGGCCTGGACATGTACTGGCTTAAGCAGGGGGACACGTCTGGCACTGCAGGATTTGAGTCCCTGGCGGCGTTGTGTGTTACTGATGGTAGGCTTTGTTACTTTGGTCCCAGCTCTCTGCAGGTCATTCACTAGGTCCCCCCGTGTGGTTCTGGGATTTTTGCTCACCGTTCTTGTGATCATTTTGACCCCACGGGTTGAGATCTTGCGTGGAGCCCCAGATCGAGGGAGATTATCAGTGGTCTTGTATGTCTTCCATTTCCTAATAATTGCTCCCACAGTTGATTTCTTCAAACCAAGCTGCTTACCTATTGCAGATTCAGTCTTCCCAGCCTGGTGGAGGTCTACAATTTTGTTTCTGGTGTCCTTTGACAGCTCTTTGGTCTTGGCCATAGTGGAGTTTGGAGTGTGACTGTTTGAGGTTGTGGACAGGTGTCTTTTATACTGATAATAAGTTCAAACAGGTGCCATCAATACAGGTAACGAGTGGAGGACAGAGGAGCCTCTTAAAGAAGAAGTTACAGGTCTGTGAGAGCCAGAAATCTTGCTTGTTTGTAGGTGACCAAATACTTATTTTCCACCATAATTTGCAAATCAATTCATTAAAAATCCTACAATGTGATTTTCTGGATTATTTTATTCTCATTTTGTCTGTCATAGTTGAAGTGTACCTATGATGAAAATTACAGGCCTCTCATCTTTTTAAGTGGGAGAACTTGCACAATTGGTGGCTGACTAAATACTTTTTTGCCCTACTGTATGTACTTGGTCTTTTACCAAATAGGGCTTTGTTCTTAATAGCAAACCTACCTTGTCACAACACAACTGATTGGCTCAAACACATTAAGGATAGAAATTCCACAAATTAATTTAACAAGGCATACCTGTTAATTTAAATGCATTCCAGGTGACTACCTCATGAAGCTGGTTCAGAGAATGCCAAGAGTGTGCAAAGCTGTCATCAAGGCAAAGCTTGGCTACTTTGAAGAAGCTCAAACACTTTTATGGTTACAACATCATTCCATGTGTGTTATGTCATAGTTTTGATATCTTCAATATTATTCTACAGAGTAGAAAAAAGTCAAAATAAAGAAAAACCCTGGAATGAGTAGGTGTCCAAACTTCTGACTGGTACTGTAGTTCTATAGGCGGCTCTATATGAAGTTCAAGAGAACGCTCTACATGTTGTTCTATGTGTAGTTCTATGTGTAGTTCTATATGAAGTTCCATGGATGGTTCTATATGTAGTTCCATGGATGGTTCTATATGTAGTTGCAAGGAATGTTCTATATGTAGTTCCATGGATGGTTCTATATGTAGTTCCATGGATGGTTCTATATGTAGTTCCATATGTAGTTCTATATGTAGTTCTATGGATGGTTCTATATGTAGATCTATGGATGGTTCTATATGTAGTTCTATGGATGGTTCTATATGTAGTTCTATGGATGGTTCTATATGTAGTTCTATATGTAGTTCCATGGACGGTTCTATATTTTTTTTATTTATTTTACTAGGCAAGTCAGTTAAGAACAAATTCTTATTTTCAATGACGGCCTAGGAACAGTGGGTTAACTGCCTGTTCAGGGGCAGAATGACAGCCTAGGAACAGTGGGTTAACTGCCTGTTCAGGGGCAGAATGACAGCCTAGGAACAGTGGGTTAACTGCCTGTTCAGGGGCAGAACGACAGATTTTGTACCTCGTCAGCTCGGGGATTTGAACTTTCGGTTACTAGTCCAATGCTCTAACCACTAGGCTACCCTAACTATATGTAGTTCCATGGACGGTTCTATATGTAGTTCCATGGATGGTTCTATATGTAGATCTATGGATGGTTCTATATGTAGTTCTATGGATGGTTCTATATGTAGTTCTATGGATGGTTCTATATGTAGTTCTATGGATGGTTCCATATGTTGTTCTATATGTAGTTTCATGGACGGTTCTATATGTAGTTTCATGGACGGTTCTATATGTAGTTCCATGGACGGTTCTATATGTAGTTCCATGGACGGTTCTATATGTAGTTCCATGGATGGTTCTATATGTAGTTCCATGGACGGTTCTATATGTAGTTCCATGGATGGTTCTATATGTAGATCTATGGATGGTTCTATATGTAGTTCTATATGTAGTTCTATGGATGGTTCCATATGTTGTTCTATATGTAGTTTCATGGACGGTTCTATATGTAGTTCTATGGATGGTTCTATATGTAGTGCAATGGACGGTTCTAAATGTAGCTCCATGGACGGTTCTGTATGTAGTTATGGATGGTTCTATTTGTAGTTCTATATGTAGTTTTATGGATGGTTCCATATGTTGTTCTATATGTAGTTCTATGTATGGTTCTATATGTAGTTCCATGGATGGTTCTATATGTAGTTCCATGGACGGTTCTATATGTAGTTCCATGGATGGTTCTATATGTAGTTATGGATGGTTCTATATGTAGTTATGGATGGTTCTATATGTAGTTATGGATGGTTCTATATGTAGTTATGGATGTAGTTCTATGGGTGGTTCCATATGTTGTTCTATATGTAGTTCCATGTATGGTTCTATATGTAGTTCCATGTATGGTTCTATATGTAGTTCCATGGATGGTTCTATATGTAGTTCCATGGATGGTTCTATATGTAGTTCCATGGATGGTTCTATATGTAGTTCCATGGATGGTTCTATATGTAGTTCCATGGATGGTTCTATATGTAGTTCCATGGATGGTTCTATATGTAGTTCCATGGATGGTTCTATATGTAGTTCCATGGATGGTTCTATATGTAGTTCCATGGATGGTTCTATATGTAGTTCCATGGATGGTTCTATATGTAGTTCCATGGATGGTTCTATATGTAGTTCCATGGATGGTTCTATATGTAGTTCCATGGATGGTTCTATATGTAGTTCCATGGATGGTTCTATATGTAGTTCCATGGATGGTTCTATATGTAGTTCCATGGATGGTTCTATATGTAGTTCCACGGATGGTTCTATATGTAGTTCCACGGATGGTTCTATATGTAGTTCCACGGATGGTTCTATATGTAGTTCTACGGATGGTTCTATATGTAGTTCTATGGATGGTTCTATATGTAGTTCTATGGATGGTTCTATATGTAGTTCTATGGATGGTTCTATATGTAGTTCCACGGATGGTTCTATATGTAGTTCTATGGATGGTTCTATATGTAGTTCTATATGTAGTTCCACGGATGGTTCTATATGTAGTTTCATGGATGGTTCTATATGTAGTTATGGATGGTTCATATGTAGTTCTATGGATGGTTCTATATGTAGTTCTATGGATGGTTCTATATGTAGTTCTATATGTAGTTCCACGGACGGTTCTAAATGTAGTTCCATGGACGGTTCATATGTAGTTCTATGGATGGTTCTATATGTAGTTCTATATGTAGTTTCATGGATGGTTCTATATGTAGTTCAATGGACGGTTCTAAATGTAGTTCCATGGACGGTTCTGTATGTAGTTCCATGGATGGTTCTATATGTAGTTCTATATGTAGTTCCATGGATGGTTCTATATGTAGTTATATACAGTGCCTTGCGAAAGTATTCGGCCCACTTGAACTTTGTGACCTTTTGCCACATTTCAGGCTTCAAACATAAAGATATAAAACTGTATTTTTTTTGTGAAGAATCAACAACAAGTGGGACACAATCATGAAGTGGAACGACATTTATTGGATATTTTAAACTTTTTTTAAATAAAAAACTGAAAAATTGGGCGTGCAAAATTATTCAGCCCCCTTAAGTTAATACTTTGTAGCGCCACCTTTTGCTGCGATTACAGCTGTAAGTCGCTTGGGGTATGTCTCTATCAGTTTTGCACATCGAGAGACTGAAATTTTTTCCCATTCCTCCTTGCAAAACAGCTCTGAGCTCAGTGAGGTTGGATGGAGCATTTGTGAACAGCAGTTTTCAGTTCTTTCCACAGATTCTCGACATTCAGGTCTGGACTTTGACTTGGCCATTCTAACACCTGGATATGTTTATTTTTGAACCATTCCATTGTAGATTTTGCTTTATGTTTTGGATCATTGTCTTGTTGGAAGACAAATTTGTCTCAGGTCTTTGCAGACTCCATCAGGTTTTCTTCCAGAATGGTCCTGTATTTGGCTCCATCCATCTTCCCATCAATTTTAACCATCTTCCCTGTCCCTGCTGAAGAAAAGCAGGCCCAAACCATGATGCTGCCACCACCATGTTTGACAGTGGGGATGGTGTATTCAGGGTGATGAGCTGTGTTGCTTTTTACGCCAAACATAACGTTTTGCATTGTTGCCAAAAAGTTCAATTTTGGTTTCATCTGACCAGAGCACCTTCTTCCACATGTTTGGTGTGTCTCCCAGGTGGCTTGTGGCAAACTTTAAACAACACTTTTTTATGGATATCTTTAAGAAATGGCTTTCTTCTTGCCACTCTTCCATAAAGGCCAGATTTGTGCAATATACGACTGATTGTTGCCCCATGGACAGAGTCTCCCACCTCAGCTGTAGATCTCTGCAGTTCATCCAGAGTGATCATGGGCCTCTTGGCTGCATCTCTGATCAGTCTTCTCCTTGTATGAGCTGAAAGTTTAGAGGGACGGCCAGGTCTTGGTAGATTTGCAGTGGTCTGATACTCCTTCCATTTCAATATTATCGCTTGCACAGTGCTCCTTGGGATGTTTAAAGCTTGGGATATCTTTTTGTATCCAAATCCGGCTTTAAACTTCTTCACAACAGTATCTCGGACCTGCCTGGTGTGTTCCTTGTTCTTCATGATGCTCTCTGCGCTTTTAACGGACCTCTGAGACTATCACAGTGCAGGTGCATTTATACAGAGACTTGATTACACACAGGTAGATTGTATTTATCATCATTAGTCATTTAGGTCAACATTGGATCATTCAGAGATCCTCACTGAACTTCTGGAGAGAGTTTGCTGCACTGAAAATAAAGGGGCTGAATAATTTTGCACGCCCAATTTTTCAGTTTTTGATTTGTTAAAAAAGTTTGAAATATCCAATAAATGTCGTTCCACTTCATGATTGTGTCCCACTTGTTGTTGATTCTTCACAAAAAAATACAGTTTTATATCTTTATGTTTGAAGCCTGAAATGTGGCAAAAGGTCGCAAAGTTCAAGGGGGCCGAATACTTTTGCAAGGCATTGTATGTAGTTCCATGGATGGTTCTATATGTAGTTCCATGGATGGTTCTATATGTAGTTCCATGGATGGTTCTATATGTAGTTCCATGGATGGTTATTTTTGTTGTTCTATGGATGGTTCTATATGTTGTTTTATGGAAGGGTGATTAGGTGTAACTCACAAAGTCAAAGTCTCCGTCCTGAGGAACCTTCCAGTTGTCAGGGAAGACGTTCTTAGCCTGGCTGATGTGATAGCCTGGTTCCTGCTGCCGGTTATGGTTATAGCTCCCCTGTTGGACCTTAGAGTCCTGCTTGTCAAAATAGTCCATGAAGGAGGGTCTCAGGGCCTGCTGGGAGGTGGGGTGTCCTGGGCAGAGAGAAGGAAACATTTACTCTACTCTTCCTAATGAATAACAAAACCACACGGTGTGGAGCGAGGTAGAGCTAGGCATGTTGGAGTAATGAACACATGTTAAAGGGACACTTCCGGATCATTATGTCTCTGTTTCCAGTATGAAGGAAGTTGGAGGTAGTTTCGTGAGCCGCAATGACTGGAAGCCTATGGGTATCAGCTAGCATTATGGGTATCTGCGAGCATGCTAGCTGTTCCCATAGACTTCCAAGTGATTGCGCTAACACTAGTTAGCAACTTCCTTCAAACTGTACGCAGAAACATAAAAATGGTTTCCACGAGGTCATCTGACTCTGGGGAAGTAGATTAAGGGCCTCATTGCCAAAATCCTGATGTATCCCTTGAATATAATAATTTTCTAACTGTGAAGATTTATATCTAGGAGGAATAGATAAGGTTTTAAAATATACTGACCAAAAATATAAAAACGCAACATGTAAAGTGTTTCATGAACTGAAATAAAAGAGCCCAGAAATGTTCCACATGCACAAAAAGCTCATTTCTCTCAAATGCTGTGCACAAATTTGTTTATATCCCAGTTAGTGAGCCTTTCCCCCCCAAGATAATCCATCCACCTGACAGGTGTGGCATATCAAGAAGATGATTAAATAGCATGATTATTACACAGGTGCACCTTGCACTGGGGACAATAAAAGGCCACTAAAAAGGTGCAGTTTTGTCACAAGACAATGCCAAAGATATCTATATTTTTGAGGGAGTGTGCAATTGGCATGCTGCCTACAGGAATGTCCACCAGAGATGTTGCCAGATAATTGAATGTTCATTTCTCTACCACAAGCCGCCTCCAACATCGTGTTAGAGAATTTGGCAGTACGTCCAACCGGCATCACAACCGCAGACCACATGTAACCACGCCAGCCCAGGACCTCTACATCCGACTTCTTCACCTGCTGAATATTCTGAGATCAGCCACCAGGGCGGCAGGGTAGCCTAGTGGTTAGAGCGTTGGACTAGTAACCGGACTGTTGCAAGTTCAGATCCCCGAGCTGATAAGGTACAAATCTGTCGTTCTGCCCTTGAACAGGCAGTTAACCCACTGTTCCTAGGCCGTCATTGCAAATAAGAATTTGTTCTTAAGAATTTGCCTGGTAAAATAAAATAAATAAAAACCCGGACAGCTGATGAAACTGAATATTTCTGTCTGTAATAAAGCCCTTTTGTGGGGGAAAAACTAATTCCGATTGGCTGGACCTGGCTCCCCAGTGGGTAGGCCTATGGCTGTGCCCAGTCTTGTGAAATCCATAGATTAGGGTCTAATGAAGTTATTTGAATTGACTGACTTCCTTATATGAGCTGTAACTCAGGAATTGTTGTATTTTGCGTTGATATATTTGTTTACAGTAGCAACACTACCATACTAAAGACAGAGACAGTTACAGGACGAAGGTCCTGAGGTTGGGGGTTTAAGTCTTTCTCCATGTGCATCTAGTCTCAAATCAAATAAAAATCTATCACAAAAACTAGATAATGTCAGCTACAGCCTAATGGGTACTACGCTGACAGCTCACTATAATAAATATAACTAAATGATCACAAAATATACTATGTTACAGCCTACGGTACTATCCTGACAAGCTCTACTCACTCCTCATTGAGCCTTCATCGTTGTCCTCCTCATCACTATTGATGACCATGGTTCCCAGGTCTGCCTCTAACATGGTACTGCCGTGCTCGATCATGGTCTGAGCTCCGTCACTCATGGTGCTGGTAGCTCTCATGGTGCCAGCCCCCTCTGACCCAGACTTCACCATGGTGTGGGAGTCTACTTCCACCTCCTCTTCCTGGACAGAGAGAGAGAGAGGACAGTCAGGTCAATCAAACTAACTTGTAAAGTCCTTTTTACATCAGCAGGTGGACAGTAAGGTGCTGGGATTCATTCATACAAATACCCACTAACTGGGGAATGTGCAGGCCCAAACCTGAGCTGTGTAGAAGGACATGTTACCCAGGAAATAAAAAGTTACGTTCAAAGTATCAACTGCAAATATTTCAAATGTGTGAGGGCCCATTATTCTGCTTTCATACTAGGTATCTATTAACACAAAAACAACCTTTTAAGTGTAAAATAAGCATTGGTCTTAAGCAACAAAAGCCCTAATGTGTAATCCACCCATGCTCTACCAAGGTTTTCCAACACACAGCTTTAACCTACTACAGTAGTTATGTTGGTCTATTGTACTTCAACACTATGTAGGCAGGTTGCTTAGGATTCAAACCTTCTTTGTGGAAGAATGTAGGACTGGCATTTGGACATGAGCTAGCTGGCATTATTCTAAAATGGATGAAATGATTTCAAATCAATCTACAGACAATACCCAGTAAGGACAAAGCAAAAACAGGTTGACATTTTTGTAACTTTGAAACTACCTTATTTACATAAAGGTATTTCTGGGGGGTCTGAATACTTTCGGAATGCACTGTATGTTGAATGAGCATGGAGACGAGAGAGCCTCACAAGTTTGACGAAATGACCTCTATACACTGACCTCTCACACTGACACACTGACCTCTACACACTGACCTCTACACACTGACCTCTACACACTGACCTCTACACACTAATGGCATAGCAGTTCAGACGTCTTTTGTCCTCGTCTTGTCGTGTCCTGTATATATATATATATATATATATATTTACAACTTTTTTCACATACATTTTATTTTTCATCAACTCATCTTCAAAACACTCTCCTGCAACCCGCCTCACCAATTTATATTTATAAAAAAGTATTATTTACCTCAAATCTGTAATCCTCCAAGAAGCTAGCCGGAAACTCCAAGAAACTAGCCAGAAGCTAGCCAGGAGCTAATCCAGAAGCTAGTTTGCTTCTTTACTGGCAAATCGTTAGTATTCAGCTAACCACGGTTTGTGGTCATCAGCTATCCTTTAGCTCGAAAATCTATCGCCAGTTCTGTATGGCGCAGCGCGGCTCGGAACGGAACATACCGGACCAATTTCTCTCCCCATGTCCCTGGATTTCGACTGCTCTCTGGACATTCATACCCGGATCTCACAGCTAGCTAGCTGCTATCCGTGTGACTATCGGCCTTCGTCGATTCTGGAGCAAACATCAATTATTCCGGAGCTAGCCAGCTTCGTCAATCACTCCTGAGTTCCATCAATCACTCCTGGGCTGCAGTCACCTATCCGGACCCGTTTTACTGCCTACGCGGAGCCCCACCGGGCCTTCACAACTGGACTGCCGACGTTATCTACCCGAAGGATATCCGGCTGGCTCCTCCGTCGCGACGTTACCTGAACGCCCATCTGCGGCCTGCTAACCGTTAGCTGTCTTACCGGCTGCTATCTGAATAGACAATCGGACAATTTATTTATTTTTATTATTATTATGTTTTCTTCTTGGGCCTCTATAACTATATCTATTGTTTTTATTTTTGTTGTTGTGTGATTTGGATTAATCCCCTCTACCACACGGAACCCCACTAATGTACTGACGGAACGCAAGAGGTGGCTAACAACAGACCTCCATCCTATGCTAGCTTGCTACCGATGGCCTGGCTAGCTGTCTAAATCGCCGTGACCCCCAACCAACCTCTCCACTCACTGGACCCTTTTGATCACTCGACTAAGCATGCCTCTCCTTAATGTCAATATGTCTTGTCCATTGCTGTTCTGGTTAGTGTTTATTGGCTTATTTCACTGTAGAGCCTCTAGTCCTGCTCACTATACCTTATCCAACCTATTAGTTCCACCACCCATACATGCAATGACATCTCCTGGTTTCAATGATGTTTCTAGAGACAATATCTCTTCATCACTCAATACCTAGGTTTACCTCCACTGTATTCACATCCTACCATACCTTTTGTCTGTACATTATACCTTGATGCTATTTTATCGCCCCCAGAAACCTCCTTTTACTCTCTGTTCCAGACATTCTAGACGACCAATTCTTTTTGCTTTTAGCCGCACCCTTATTCTACTCCTCCTATGTTCCTCTGGCGATGTAGAGGTGAATCCAGGCCCTGCAGTGCCTAGCTCCACTCCTATTCCCCAGGCGCTCTCTTTTGACGACTTCTGTAACCGTAATAGCCTTGGTTTCATGCATGTTAACATTAGAAGCCTCCTCCCTAAGTTTGTTCTATTCACTGCTTTAGCACACTCTGCCAACCCGGATGTTCTAGCTGTGTCTGAATCCTGGCTTAGGAAGACCACCAAAAATTCAGAAATTGTAATTCCAAACTACAACATTTTCAGACAAGATAGAACTGCCAAAGGGGGCGGTGTTGCAATCTACTGCAAAGATAGCCTGCAGAGTTCTGTCCTACTATCCAGCTCTGAAACCAGATTGCATAGCAGAGAAGGTATGGTGAGATTCGAAATGGTCGGTAATCTGTTTGTTGACTTGGCTTTCGAAGACCTTAGAAAGGCAGGGTAGGATAGATATAGGTCTGTAGCAGTTTGGGTCAAGAGTGTCCCCCCCTTTGAAGAGGGGGATGACCGCAGCTGCTTTCCAATCTTTGGGAATCTCAGACGACACGAAAGAGAGGTTGAACAGGCTAGTAATAGGGGTGGCAACAATTTCGGCAGATAATTTTAGAAAGAAAGGGTCCAGATTGTCTAGCCCGGCTGATTTGTAGGGGTCCAGATTTTGCAGCTCTTTCAGAACATCAGCTGAATGCATTTGGGAGAAGGAGAAATGGGGAAGGCTTGGGCGAGTTGCTGTTGGGGGTGCAGTGCTGTGCAGTGACCGGGGTAGGAGTAGCCAGGTGGAAAGCATGGCCAGCCATAGAAAAATGCTTATTGAAATTCTCAATTATGGTGGATTTATCAGTGGTGACAGTGTTTCCTATCTTCAGTGCAGTGGGCAGCTGGGAGGAGGTGTTCTTATTCTCCATGGACTTTACAGTGTCCCAGAACCTTTTTGAGTTAGTGTTGCAGGAAGCAAATTTCTGCTGGAAAAAGCTAGCCTTGGCTTTTCTAACTGCCTGTGTATAATGGTTTCTAGCTTCCCTGAACAGCTGCATATCACGGGGGCTGTTCGATGCTAATGCAGAACGCCATAGGATGTTTTTGTGTTGGTTAAGGGCACTCAGGTCTGGGGAGAACCAAGGGCTATATCTGTTCCTGGTTCTAAATTTCTTGAATGGGGCATGTTTATTTAAGATGGTTAGGAAGGCATTTAAAAAAAATATCCAGGCATCCTCTACTGACGGGATGAGATCAATATCCTTCCAGGATACCCCGGCCAGGTCGATTAGAAAGGCCTGCTCGCAGAAGTGTTTCAGGGAGCGTTTTACAGTGATGAGTGGAGGTCGTTTTACCGCTGACCCATTACGGATGCAGGCAATGAGGCAGTGATTGCTGAGATCTTGGTTGAAGACAGCAGAGGTGTATTTAGAGGGGAAGTTGGTTAGGATGATATCTATGAGGGTGCCTGTGTTTAAGGCTTTGGGGAGGTACCTGGTAGGTTCATTGATAATTTGTGTGAGAATGAGGGCATCAAGTTTAGATTGTAGGATGGCTGGGGTGTTAAGCATGTTCCAGTTTAGGTCGCCTAGCAGCACGAGCTCTGAAGATAGATGGGGGGCAATCAGTTCACATATGGTGTCCAGAGCACAGCTGGGGGCAGAGGGTGGTCTATAGCAGGCGGCAACGGTGAGAGACTTGTTTTTAGAGAGGTGGATTTTTAAAAGTAGAAGTTCAAATTGTTTGGGTACAGACCTGGATAGTAGGACAGAACTCTGCAGGCTATCTTTGCAGGAGATTGCAACACCGCCCCCTTTGGCAGTTCTATCTTGTCTGAAAATGTTGTAGTTTGGAATTACAATTTCTGAATTTTTGGTGGTCTTCCTAAGCCAGGATTCAGACACAGCTAGAACATCCGGGTTGGCAGAGTGTGCTAAAGCAGTGAATGGAACAAACTTAGGGAGGAGGCTTCTAATGTTAACATGCATGAAACCAAGGCTATTACGGTTACAGAAGTCGTCAAAAGAGAGCGCCTGGGGAATAGGAGTGGAGCTAGGCACTGCAGGGCCTGGATTCACCTCTACATCGCCAGAGGAACATAGGAGGAGTAGAATAAGGGTGCGGCTAAAAGCAAAAAGAATTGGTCGTCTAGAATGTCTGGAACAGAGAGTAAAAGGAGGTTTCTGGGGGCAATAAAATAGCATCAAGGTATAATGTACAGACAAAGGTATGGTAGGATGTGAATACAGTGGAGGTAAACCTAGGTATTGAGTGATGAAGAGAGAGATAGTGTCTCTAGAAACATCATTGAAACCAGGAGATGTCATTGCATGTGTGGGTGGTGGAACTAATAGGTTGGATAAGGTATAGTGAGCAGGACTAGAGGCTCTACAGTGAAATAAGCCAATAAACACTAACCAGAACAGCAATGGACAAGACATATTGACATTAAGGAGAGGCATGCTTAGTCGAGTGATCAAAAGGGTCCAGTGAGTGGAGAGGTTGGTTGGGGGTCACGGCGATTTAGACAGCTAGCCAGGCCATCGGTAGCAAGCTAGCATAGGATGGAGGTCTGTTGTTAGCCACCTCTTGCATTCCGTCAGTACATTAGTGGGGTTCCGTGTGGTAGAGGGGATTAATCCAAATCACACAACAACAAAAATAAAAACAATAGATATAGTTATAGAGGCCCAAGAAGAAAACATAATAATAATAAAAATAAATAAATTGTCCGATTGTCTATTCAGATAGCAGCCGGTAAGACAGCTAACGGTTAGCAGGCCGGAGATCGGCGTTCAGGTAACATCGCGACGGAGGAGCCAGCCGGATCTCCTTCGGGTAGATAACGTCGGCAGTCCAGTTGTGAAGGCCCGGTGGGGCTCCGCGTAGGCAGTAAAACGGGTCCGGATAGGTGACTGCAGCCCAGGAGTGATTGATGGAACTCAGGAGTGATTGACGAAGCTGGCTAGCTCCGGAATAATTGATGTTTGCTCCAGAATCGACGAAGGCCGATAGTCACACGGATAGCAGCTAGCTAGCTGTGAGATCCGGGTATGAATGTCCAGAGAGCAGTCGAAATCCAGGGACATGGAGAGAAAAATTGGTCCGGTATGTTCCGTTCCGAGCCGCGCTGCGCCATACAGAACTGGCGATAGATTTTCGAGCTAAAGGATAGCCGATGACCACAAACCGTGGTTAGCTGTATACTAACGATTTGCCAGTAAAGAAGCGAACTAGCTTCTGAACTAGCTTCTGATTAGCTTCTGGCTAGTTTCAGGCTAGCTTCTTGGAGGATTACAGATTTGAGGTAAATAATACTTTTTTATAAATATAAATTGGTGAGGCGGGTTGCAGGAGAGTGTTTTGAAGATGAGTTGATGGAAAATAAAAATAAAATGTATGTGAAAAAAGTGGTAAATATATATATACAGGACACGACAAGAAGAGGACAAAAGACATCTGAACTGCTATGCCACCTTGGACTATACGTACAGAGTCGTCCTCCTCCAGCTCTCTCTGCTGCTCCTGTTGTCTCTTAGCCTTCATCTCCATGGACTCAGTGATCAGGTCTCTCAGGATGGTGACTGGCTTGGCTGCTGTGATGAACGGATGCTACAGGAGAGAGCGAGAGGAGGAAGGCAGTTAGTTGACGAAGCTCCACATGCCTGCCAGTGGTTTAACATGTTGGTAGAGGAAGGGACAGCATAGACAGATAACTGTCAAGGTGCTAGGCTCTGATGAGCTACAGAAGACCACACTATGATGTTCTACCAGTATATAGGAGTCGGTCTGTCTGTCTCACCTGTGGTAGTCGTCTGTCTGTGTGTGTGTGTGTCTCACCTGTGGTAGTCGTCTGTCTGTGTGTGTCTCACCTGTGGTAGTCGTCTGTCTGTGTGTGTGTGTCTCACCTGTGGTAGTCGTCTGTGTGTGTGTGTGTCTCACCTGTGGTAGTCGTCTGTCTGTGTGTGTGTGTGTGTGTGTCTCACCTGTGGTAGTCGTCTGTCTGTCTGTCTGTGTGTGTGTGTGTCTCACCTGTGGTAGTCGTCTGTCTGTGTGTATGTGTCTCACCTGTGGTAGTAGTCTGTCTGTGTGTGTGTGTGTGTGTGTGTGTGTGTGTGTGTGTGTGTCTCACCTGTGGTAGTCGTCTGTCTGTGTGTGTGTGTGTGTGTCTCACCTGTGGTAGTCGTCTGTGTGTGTGTGTGTGTGTCTCACCTGTGGTAGTCGTCTGTGTGTGTGTGTGTGTGTCTCACCTGTGGTAGTCGTCTGTGTGTGTGTGTGTGTGTGTGTCTCACCTGTGGTAGTCGTCTGTGTGTGTGTGTGTGTGTCTCACCTGTGGTAGTCGTCTGTGTGTGTGTGTGTGTGTCTCACCTGTGGTAGTCGTCTGTGTGTGTGTGTGTGTCTCACCTGTGGTAGTCGTCTGTGTGTGTGTGTGTGTGTCTCACCTGTGGTAGTCGTCTGTGTGTGTGTGTGTGTGTGTGTCTCACCTGTGGTAGTCGTCTGTGTGTGTGTGTGTCTCACCTGTGGTAGTCGTCTGTGTGTGTGTGTGTGTGTCTCACCTGTGGTAGTCATCTGTGTGTGTGTGTGTGTCTCACCTGTGGTAGTCGTCTGTGTGTGTGTGTGTGTGTGTCTCACCTGTGGTAGTCGTCTGTGTGTGTGTGTGTGTGTGTGTGTCTCACCTGTGGTAGTCGTCTGTGTGTGTGTGTGTGTGTGTGTCTCACCTGTGGTAGTCATCTGTGTGTGTGTGTCTCACCTGTGGTAGTCGTCTGTGTGTGTGTCTCACCTGTGGTAGTCGTCTGTGTGTGTGTGTCTCACCTGTGGTAGTCGTCTGTGTGTGTGTGTGTGTGTGTCTCACCTGTGGTAGTCGTCTGTGTGTGTGTGTGTGTGTGTCTCACCTGTGGTAGTCGTCTGTGTGTGTGTGTGTGTCTCACCTGTGGTAGTCGTCTGTGTGTGTGTGTGTGTCTCACCTGTGGTAGTCGTCTGTGTGTGTGTGTGTGTCTCACCTGTGGTAGTCGTCTGTGTGTGTGTGTGTGTCTCACCTGTGGTAGTCGTCTGTGTGTGTGTGTGTGTGTGTCTCACCTGTGGTAGTCGTCTGTGTGTGTGTGTGTGTGTGTCTCACCTGTGGTAGTCGTCTGTGTGTGTGTGTGTGTGTGTCTCACCTGTGGTAGTCGTCTGTGTGTGTGTGTGTGTCTCACCTGTGGTAGTCGTCTGTGTGTGTGTGTGTGTCTCACCTGTGGTAGTCGTCTGTGTGTGTGTGTGTGTCTCACCTGTGGTAGTCGTCTGTGTGTGTGTGTGTGTCTCACCTGTGGTAGTCGTCTGTGTGTGTGTGTGTGTCTCACCTGTGGTAGTCGTCTGTGTGTGTGTGTGTGTGTGTGTGTCTCACCTGTGGTAGTCGTCTGTGTGTGTGTGTGTGTGTCTCACCTGTGGTAGTCGTCTGTGTGTGTGTGTGTGTGTCTCACCTGTGGTAGTCGTCTGTGTGTGTGTGTGTGTCTCACCTGTGGTAGTCGTCTGTGTGTGTGTGTGTGTCTCACCTGTGGTAGTAGTCTGTGTGTGTGTGTGTGTGTGTGTCTCACCTGTGGTAGTCGTCTGTGTGTGTGTGTGTGTCTCACCTGTGGTAGTCGTCTGTGTGTGTGTGTCTCACCTGTGGTAGTCATCTGTGTGTGTGTGTGTGTCTCACCTGTGGTAGTCGTCTGTGTGTGTGTGTGTGTGTCTCACCTGTGGTAGTCGTCTGTGTGTGTGTGTGTCTCACCTGTGGTAGTCGTCTGTGTGTGTGTGTGTGTGTGTCTCACCTGTGGTAGTCGTCTGTGTGTGTGTGTGTGTGTCTCACCTGTGGTAGTCGTCTGTGTGTGTGTGTGTGTCTCACCTGTGGTAGTCGTCTGTGTGTGTGTGTGTGTCTCACCTGTGGTAGTCTGTGTGTGTGTGTGTGTGTGTCTCACCTGTGGTAGTCGTCTGTGTGTGTGTGTGTGTCTCACCTGTGGTAGTAGTCTGTGTGTGTGTGTGTGTGTGTGTCTCACCTGTGGTAGTCGTCTGTGTGTGTGTGTGTGTGTCTCACCTGTGGTAGTCGTCTGTGTGTGTGTGTGTGTCTCACCTGTGGTAGTCGTCTGTGTGTGTGTGTGTGTGTCTCACCTGTGGTAGTCGTCTGTGTGTGTGTGTGTGTGTCTCACCTGTGGTATTCGTCTGTGTGTGTGTGTGTGTCTCACCTGTGGTAGTCGTCTGTGTGTGTGTGTGTGTGTCTCACCTGTGGTAGTCGTCGTCTGTGTGTGTGTGTGTGTCTCACCTGTGGTAGTAGTCTGTGTGTGTGTGTGTGTGTGTGTGTGTCTCACCTGTGGTAGTCGTCTGTGTGTGTGTGTGTGTGTGTCTCACCTGTGGTAGTCGTCTGTGTGTGTGTGTGTGTGTGTCTCACCTGTGGTAGTCGTCTGTGTGTGTGTGTGTGTCTCACCTGTGGTAGTCGTCTGTGTGTGTGTGTGTGTGTCTCACCTGTGGTAGTCGTCTGTGTGTGTGTGTGTGTCTCACCTGTGGTAGTCGTCTGTGTGTGTGTGTGTGTCTCACCTGTGGTAGTCGTCTGTGTGTGTGTGTGTCTCACCTGTGGTAGTCGTCTGTCTGTGTGTGTGTCTCACCTGTGGTAGTCATCTGTCTGTGTGTGTGTCTCACCTGTGGTAGTCGTCTGTCTGTCTGTCTGTGTCTCACCTGTGGTAGTAGTCTGTGTGTGTGCGCGTGTGTGTGTGTGTGTGTGTGTGTGTGTGTCTCACTGTGGTAGTCATCTGTCTGTGTGTGTGTGTCTCACCTGTGGTAGTCGTCTGTCTGTCTGTGTGTGTGTGTCTCACCTGTGGTAGTCGTCTGTGTGTGTGTGTGTGTCTCACCTGTGGTAGTCGTCTGTGTGTGTGTGTGTGTGTCTCACCTGTGGTAGTCGTCTGTGTGTGTGTGTGTGTGTGTCTCACCTGTGGTAGTCGTCTGTGTGTGTGTGTGTGTCTCACCTGTGGTAGTCGTCTGTGTGTGTGTGTGTGTCTCACCTGTGGTAGTAGTCTGTCTGTGTGTGTGTGTGTGTGTGTGTGTGTGTGTCTCACCTGTGGTAGTCGTCTGTCTGTGTGTGTGTGTGTGTGTCTCACCTGTGGTAGTCTGTCTGTGTGTGTGTGTGTGTGTCTCACCTGTGGTAGTCGTCTGTGTGTGTGTGTGTGTGTGTGTGTCTCACCTGTGGTAGTCGTCTGTGTGTGTGTGTGTGTGTGTCTCACCTGTGGTAGTCGTCTGTGTGTGTGTGTGTGTGTGTCTCACCTGTGGTAGTCGTCTGTGTGTGTGTGTGTGTCTCACCTGTGGTAGTCGTCTGTGTGTGTGTGTGTGTCTCACCTGTGGTAGTCGTCTGTGTGTGTGTGTGTGTCTCACCTGTGGTAGTCGTCTGTGTGTGTGTGTGTGTCTCACCTGTGGTAGTCGTCTGTGTGTGTGTGTCTCACCTGTGGTAGTCGTCTGTGTGTGTGTGTGTGTCTCACCTGTGGTAGTCGTCTGTGTGTGTGTGTGTGTGTGTCTCACCTGTGGTAGTCGTCTGTGTGTGTGTGTGTGTCTCACCTGTGGTAGTCGTCTGTGTGTGTGTGTGTGTGTCTCACCTGTGGTAGTCGTCTGTGTGTGTGTGTGTGTCTCACCTGTGGTAGTCGTCTGTGTGTGTGTGTGTGTCTCACCTGTGGTAGTCATCTGTGTGTGTGTGTGTGTCTCACCTGTGGTAGTAGTCTGTGTGTGTGTGTGTGTGTGTGTGTCTCACCTGTGTAGTCGTCTGTGTGTGTGTGTGTGTGTCTCACCTGTGGTAGTCGTCTGTGTGTGTGTGTGTCTCACCTGTGGTAGTCGTCTGTGTGTGTGTGTGTGTGTCTCACCTGTGGTAGTCGTCTGTGTGTGTGTGTGTGTGTGTCTCACCTGTGGTAGTTGTCTGTGTGTGTGTGTGTGTCTCACCTGTGGTAGTCGTCTGTGTGTGTGTGTGTCTCACCTGTGGTAGTCGTCTGTCTGTGTGTGTGTCTCACCTGTGGTAGTCATCTGTCTGTGTGTGTGTGTCTCACCTGTGGTAGTCGTCTGTCTGTCTGTCTGTGTCTCACCTGTGGTAGTCGTCTGTGTGTGTGCGCGTGTGTGTCTCACCTGTGGTAGTCATCTGTCTGTGTGTGTGTGTCTCACCTGTGGTAGTCGTCTGTCTGTCTGTCTGTCTGTGTCTCACCTGCCAAGGCAGCATCTACTCTTCCTGTGGTCCAGCATAATTAAGGCAGTTTATACAACTTTAAAACATTACAATACCTTCACAAATCTCACAACACACGGTGTGCCCTCAGGCCCCTACTCCACCACTACCACATCTACAGTACTAAATCCATGTGTATGTGTGTGTATAGTGCGCATGTTATCATGTGTCTGTGCCAATGGTTGCGTTGCTTCAGTCCCCGCTGTTCCATAAGGTGTTTATCTGTTTTTTAAATCTGATTCTAGTGCTGCATCAGTTCCTCTTATGTGGAATAGAGTTCCATGTAGTCATGGCTCTATGTAGTACTGTGTGCCTCCTGTCATGACGTTGCCCTCTTTTGGTACAGCAAGCCCATCCCCCTCTCCCTGCCTCCTTCAACTAGGCTGCTGTGGTCAGAGAAAGGTCGTAAATTCCTGAGAAGACCCTGCCTCATGACCACACAGTATAGAGAGAGAGTGAAGTTTCATAGAGAACAAAGGAATTTCTTCCACCTCACAGAACTGGAGGTCCGAACAAATTTCATGTTCCGGACAAGGTATAAAAGGTCGGTGAAGAATCCAGCTACGAACTGGTCCGTTTGTTACAACTTGGGAAAGCTCATGGGAGATGGTGTGGCCACATTACCATAACGCTGTTTATATAATAGTCTCAGATATGAGGTTTACATCTAATTGTTGTATAAAATGAATGAGTATGATACTGTTTGTAAAATTGTGTAATATGATTTTGAACTGTTTAATGAAGGAAAATCCAATTCCCTTTTGATTTGAACTAAATCAGAGGACCGCCCCTGTGCCCAGTTAGGGTCAGGCATCCTGGGACAGCCCCTTTTCTGAAATTCCGAATAAGACCGAACTTTGAGAAATTATCACCAGACCATGCTTTTCTCCATTAGGAGAGGACAAAGGTTGTAGACCATTGGTGAATCTTTAAACCATACCACGTGGTTAAACTCTTAGACTATTGATACCGACAGAATAAGAACAAGTCTTTGTTATTAATTACTAGTCTGCAGCTAAGAATTCGGTATCATTGAATGCGAAGAACGACAACCGCCGAAACATCCATCCTACAACATGAATGAATGTCACTCTGAACTATCCCCTCTAACCACGACGGAGAGAGAGAGACGGACAATTCTACAAAAGAAACAACTTTTCACCAGCGATCAAGACGACACACTGAGCGTAAATATATATATTGATTGCAATTGTTCCCGAATGAGTGAGCGTTCATGTGCAAAGGATTAGCATTTCAATTGTTATAATTATCACTCTGTAGTGACTTTAGTCGACACCCACTTCCCCTTTTGTCTAACAAGCCGCCATGCCGGTTCAGCCCACTAGGGCACATTCCCCTATCATTTCTTGTAACCATATTTACCTTGTTGTTTTGTTTATGCATTTCTGTGAATTACTTAGTAATAAAAAATGATTTAAGACAATTGATGTATGGATGACTCATAGTGAAGACTGGGTTCGTGCAGATAACCAACAATTTACGACGTTTGGAATGAGACTAACGTGAGGTAAAGTAAATCATTCATTAATTCGAAGACTAATTGATCAGATAAAATATCTGAAAAGTTATTTTAGGAAATGATAACTTTGTAATCTGAATATTTTCCTTGGTGCCCCGACTTCCTAGTTAATTACAGCTACATGATTAATCAATTTGATTATCAACATGATTAATCAATTTGAGTATCTTCGATAAAAACGAAGTCTTCAATTTAATGATAGTAAAGACATGACACTCCCTTTGCCTGTGAAGAGACCTCTGGTGGCATGTCTTGTGGGGTAGGCATGGGTGTCTGAGCTGTGTGCCAGTAGTTTAGACAGACAGCTCGGTACATTCAACATGTCAATACCTCTCATAAATACAAGTAGTGATGAAGTCAATCTCTCCTCCACTTTGAGCCAGGAGAGATTGACATGCATATTATTAATATTAGCTCTCTGTGTAGATCCAAGGGTCGTGCTGCCCTGTTCTGAGCCAATTGCAATTTTTCTAAGTCCCTCTTTGTGGCACCTGACCACACGACTGAACAGTAGTCCAGGTGCTACAAAACTAGGGCCTGTAGGACCTGCCTTGTTGATAATGTTGTTAAGAAGGTAGAGCAGCGCTTTATTATGGACAGACTTCTCCCCATCTACACACTGTATACAGATGATTATATTGTGTTTGTTTATGTGTAACTCTGTGTTGTTGTTTTTGTTGCACTGCTTTGCTTTATCTTGACCAGGTCGCAGTTGTAAATGAGAACTTGTTCTCAGCTGGCCTATTAAATAAAGGTGAAATAAAATGTAAAAAATCTTAGCTACTGTTGTATCAATAAGTTTTGACCATGACAGGTTACAATCCAGGGTTACTCCAAGCAGTTTAGTCACCTCAACTTGCTCAATTTCCACATTATTCATTTCAAGATGGAGGTGAGGTTTAGGGTTTAGTGAATGATTTGTCCCAAATCTTTTTACGCTGCTGCTACTCCCTGTTTATCATATATGCATAGTCCCTTTAACCATATCTACATGTATATACTACCTCAATAAGCCTGTCTAACAGGTGTCTGTATGTAGCCTCGCTACTTCTATAGCCTCTCTACTGTATATATCCTGTCTTTTTACTGTTGTTTTATTTCTTTACTTACCTATTGTTCACCTAACACCTTTTTTGCACTATTGGTTAGAGCCTGTAAGTAAGCATTTCACCTGTGGTACTCAGCGCACGTGACAAATAAACTTTGATTTTGATTTGAAATACAATGCTTTTAGTGTTATAAATATTTAGGACTAACTTATTCCTTGCCACCCATTCTGAAACTAACTGCAACTCTTTGTTAAGTGTTGCAGTCATTTCAGTCGCTGTAATAGTTAACGTGTATAGTGTTGAGTCACCCACATACATAGACACATTGGCTTTACTCAAAACCAGTGGCATGTCATTAGTAAAGATTGAACAAAGTAAAGGGCCTAAACAGCTGCCCTGGGGAATTCCTGATTCTACCTGAATAATGTTGGAGAGGCTTCCATTAAAGATCACCCTCTGTGTTCTGTTAGACAGGTAACTCTTTATCCACATTATAGCAGGGGGTGTAAAGCCATAACACATATGTTATTCCAGCAGGAGACTATGATCGAAAATGTCAAAAGCTGCACTGAAGTCTAACAAGACAGCCCCCACAAACTTTTTATCATCAATTTATCTCAGCCAATCATCAGTTATTTGTGTAAGTGCTTGTTGAATGTCCTTCCATATAAGGGTGTTGAAAGTCTGTTGTCAATTTGTTTACTGTGAAATAGCATTGTATCTGGTCAAACACCATTTTTTCCAGAAGTTTACTAAGGGTTGGTAACAGGCTGATTGGTCGGCTATTTGAGCTAGTGAAGGGGGCTTTACTATTCTTAGGTAGAGGAATGACTTTGATTCCCTCCAGGCCTGAGGGCACACTTTCTAGTAGGCTTAAATTGAAGATGTGGCAAATAGGAGTTGCAATATTGTCCGCTATTACCCTCAGTAATCTTCGATCCAAATTCTCAGACCCCGGTGGTTTGTCGTTGTTGATCAACAATACATTTTTAACCTCGTCCATACTGACTTTACAGAATTCAAAAATACAATTCTGGTCTTTTATCATTTGGTCCCTCGATATATTTGGATGTGTAGTGTCAGCGTTTGTGTGTGTGTATCTCTCACCTGTAGTAGTTGTGTGTATCTCACCTGTAGTAGTTGCGTGGCTGTAGCTCTCTGTTCTGGGTTCTTCACCAGACATTTCTTTACAAAGTGTGTGAAGTCGTCTGTCCACAGCTCAGGCTTCCTGAACGTAGGTGGAGGGTTGGTTGGGATCATGAAAATAGCCTGACAGTAATACAGAGGAAGAAGAGACAGAAAACACCTAGTTAAGCAGGTAGTATAGAAGCCTCAATGTAAACCCTAATGAATGTCTATAGACCGCTTGGTACGGAACCTCTCTGTAACCCTAATGAATGTCTATAGACCGCTTGGTACGGAACCTCTCTGTAACCCTAATGAATGTCTATAGACCGCTTGGTACGGAACCTCTCTGTAACCCTAATGAATGTCTATAGACCACTTGGTACAGAACCTCTCTGTAACCCTAATGAATGTCTATAGACCGCTTGGTACGGAACCTCTCTGTAACCCTAATGAATGTCTATAGACCGCTTGGTACGGAACCTCTCTGTAACCCTAATGAATGTCTATAGACCGCTTGGTACGGAACCTCTCTGTAACCCTAATGAATGTCTATAGACCGCTTGGTACGGCACGTGCAAGGCCCCCGACCGCAAGGCGCTACAAAGTGTGTTGAGTAAAGCCCAGTTCATCACTGGGGCCGAGAGCTCCCTGCCATCCAGGACCTTTATATCAGGCGGTATCAGAGGAAGGTCCTAAAAATGTGTCAGACTCCAGCCACCCAAGTCATAAACTGTTCTGTGTGTGACCGCACAGCAAACGATACTGCTGCACTAAGTCTGGAACCAACAGGACCCTGAACAGCTTCTACCCCCAAGTCATAAGACTGCTAAACAAGACCGCTAAATAGCTAATCAAATGCCTAGCCGGACTACCTGCATTGACCCTTTTTTCCACGGACTCTATGCACACACACAGTACCAGTCAAAAGTTGACACACCTACTCATTCAAGAGTTTTTCTTTTTACCATTTTCTACATTGTAGAATAGCAATGAAGACATCACAACTATGAAACACATATGGAATCATGAAGTAACAAAAACAAGTGTTAAACAAATCAAAATATACTTTATATTCTTCAAAGTAGCCACCCTTCACCTAGATGACAGCTTTGCACACTCTTGGCATTCTCTCAACCAGCTTAACCTGGAATGCTTTTACATCAGTCTTGAAGGAATTCCCACATATGCTGAGCATTTGTTGTCTGCTTTTCCTTCACTCAGCGGTCCAACTCATCCTAAATCATCTCAACTGGGTTGAGGTTGGGTGATTGTAGAGGCCAGGACATCTGATGCAGCACTCCATCACTCTCCTTCTTGGTCAAATAGCCCTTACACAGCCTGGAGGTGTGTTTTGAGTCATTGTCCTGTTGAAAAACAAATGATAGTCTCACTAAGCCCAAACCAGATGGGATGGTGTATCGCTGCAGAATGTTGTGGTAGCCATGCTGGTTATGTGCCTTGAATTCTAAATAAATCACTGACAGTGTCACCAGCAAAGCACCCCCACACCATCACACCACCTCCTCCATGCTTTACGGTGGGAAATACACATGCGGAGATCATCCGTTCAGCCACACCTCGTCTCACAAAGATACGGCGGTTGGAACCAAAAATCTCAAATTTAGACTCATCAGACCAAAGGACAGATTTCCACAGGTCTAATGTCCATTGCTCGTGTTTCTTGGCCCAAGCAAATCTCTTATTATTGGTGTCCTTTAGTAGTGGTTTCTGATTCATGCAGTCTCCTCTGAACAGTTGATGTTGAGATGTGTCTGTTACTTGAACTCTGTGAAGTATTTATTTGGGCTGCTATTTGGGGCTGGTAACTCTAATGAACTTATCCTCTGCAGCAGAGGTAACTATGGGTCCTCCTTTCCTGTGGCGGTCCTCATGAGCGCCAATGTAATCATTGCGTTTGATGGTTTTTGCGACTGCACTTGAAGAAACTTTCAGAGTTCTTGAAATGTTCCGTATTGACTGACCTTCATGTCTTAAAGTAATGATGGACTGTAGTTTCTCTTTGCTTATTTGAGCTGTTCTTGCCATAATATGGACTTGGTCTTTTACCAAATAGGATTATGTTCTGTATACCAACCCTACCTTGCACAACACAACTGATTGGCTTAAACACATTAAGGAAAGAAATTCCACAAATGAAGTTAAGGCACACCTGTTCATTGAAATGCATTCCAGGTGACTACCTCATGAAGCTGGTTCAGAGAATGCCAAGAGCGTGCAAAGCTGTCATCAAGGCAAAGCTTGGCTACTTTGAAGAATCTCAACTATATTTTGATTTGTTTAACACTTTTTTTTAGTAACTACATGATTCCATGTGTGTTATTTCATGGTTTTAATGTCTTCACTATTATTATTCTACAATGTAGACAATAGTCCAAATAAAGAAACACTTTTGACCAGTCATAAGTTGACACCGACTCATTCAAGGGTTTATCTTCATTTGAACTATTTTCTACATTGTAGAATAGTGAAGACATCAAAACTTTGAAATTACACATATGGAATCATGTAGTTACCAAAAAAGGGTTATAAAATATATTTGGAAGAATGTTTATTTGTGATTCTGAGACATCCAGGTGTTTGTGAAGTATCCCAGATGTCTTATTTTTCAGGTATAGTCACCAGCTAGGTGAATTATAATCAACATGTAGACTAACCACACTGAACTGTTCTGCCCAAACTCAGACTCACCCTCATGGGATGTATATCAGCGTAGGGAGGTTTGCCCTCAGCCATCTCTATAGAGGTGATGCCCAGGGACCAGATGTCTGCCACACAGTTATATCCTATCTCCTGGATGACCTCTGGAGCCATCCAGAACGGAGTCCCGATCACCGTGTTCCGCTTTGCCATCGTGTCCTAGACAGGGACAGAATAATACGAGCATTAGTCTCATCTATATATAGACTTCTGTGATTTACTGCTACAATCACGACAATAAAGTCAAGATAATCTATATATAGACTTCTGTGATTTACTGCTACAATCACGACAATAAAGTCAAGATAATCTATATATAGACTTCTGTGATTTACTGCTACAATCACGACAATAAAGTCAAGATAATCTATATATAGACTTCTGTGATTTACTGCTACAATCACGACAATAAAGTCAAGATAATCTATATATAGACTTCTGTGATTTACTGCTACAATCACTACAAGGATAATAAGAACGCCTGATCAAACTGACACCAGATTACATCGTTAGACAGTCAGAATTCACTTTAGGGAGACAGAGAGAGTTGAAGACAGACATGCAGACACAGACAAGCAGACGCAGACTCAGACAGGCAGACAGACTCAGACAGGCAGACAGACAGACTCAGACAGGCAGACAGACAGACTCAGACAGGCAGACAGACAGACTCAGACAGGCAGACAGACAGACTCAGACAGGCAGACAGACAGACTCAGACAGGCAGACAGACTCAGACAGGCAGACAGACTCAGACAGGCAGACAGACTCAGACAGGCAGACAGACTCAGACAGGCAGACAGACTCAGACAGGCAGACAGACTCAGACAGGCAGACAGACTCAGACAGGCAGACAGACAGGCAGGCAGACTCAGACAGGCAGGCAGACTCAGACAGGCAGGCAGACTCAGACAGGCAGACTCAGACAGGCAGACTCAGACAGGCAGACTCAGACAGGCAGACTCAGACAGGCAGACTCAGACAGGCAGACTCAGACAGGCAGACTCAGACAGGCAGACTCAGACAGGCAGACTCAGACAGGCAGACTCAGACAGGCAGACTCAGACAGGCAGACTCAGACAGGCAGACTCAGACAGGCAGACTCAGACAGGCAGACTCAGACAGGCAGACTCAGACAGGCAGACTCAGACAGGCAGACTCAGACAGGCAGACTCAGACAGGCAGACAGACTCAGACAGGCAGACAGTCTCAGACAGGCAGACTCAGACAGGCAGACTCAGACAGGCAGACACAGACAGGCAGACACAGACAGGCAGACACACACAGGCAGACTCACACAGGCAGACTCACACAGGCAGACTCACACAGGCAGACTCACACAGGCAGACTCACACAGGCAGACTCACACAGGCAGACTCACACAGGCAGACTCACACAGGCAGACTCACACAGGCAGACTCACACAGGCAGACTCACACAGGCAGACTCACACAGGCAGACTCACACAGGCAGACTCACACAGGCAGACTCACACAGGCAGACTCACACAGGCAGACGGGCAGACACAGACAGACTCACACAGGCAGACGGGCAGACACAGACAGGCAGACACAGACAGACGGGTAGACAGACCGTGAGTTGTCCCGCTACTCCAAAGTCAGCCAGTTTGGCATGGCCCTCTGTGTTGAGGAGAATGTTGCCTGCCTTGATGTCTCTGTGGATCTTCCTCATGAAATGCAGATACTCCAGACCTTTCAATGTGGACTTGAGGATGGTGGCTATCTCATCCTCTGTGAGCTTTACAAGAGGAGATGGTATAAATGATTCATTCTGATAATTCAGTAGTCTACGAATACACATTAAAATCACGACCAATGAATGTTAAAAGGTTACCGAAGCACCAAAGGTCATCTTCATTGTCATACGTCGTAAATATACTGACCGTCTTATTGCGTAGTCTGATGATGTCTGAAACAGAGCCGGCTCCACAGTACTCCATCACTATCCACAGGTCTGTGTTCTTAAAGTAGCTGCCATAGTACTTCACCACATAGGGACTGGACAGGAGGAGAGACAGAACAAACAATTATTGATGAAAGGTGAGCAAACAGAGTGTGGGGTACTGGTTATAGTAACAGAGTGTGGGGTACTGGTTATAGTAACAGAGTGTGGGGTACTGGTTATAGTAACAGAGTGTGGGGTACTGGTTATAGTAACAGAGTGTGGGGTACTGGTTATAGTAACAGAGTGTGGGGTACTGGTTATAGTAACAGAGTGTGGGGTACTGGTTATAGTAACAGAGTGTGGGGTACTGGTTATAGTAACAGAGTGTGGGGTACTGGTTATAGTAACAGAGTGTGGGGTACTGGTTATAGTAACAGAGTGTGGGGTACTGGTTATAGTAACAGAGTGTGGGGTACTGGTTATAGTAACAGAGTGTGGGGTACTGGTTATAGTAACAGAGTGTGGGGTACTGGTTATAGTAACAGAGTGTGGGGTACTGGTTATAGTAACAGAGTGTGGGGTACTGGTTATAGTAACAAAGTGTGGGGTACTGGTTATAGTAACAGAGTGTGGGGTACTGGTTATAGTAACAGAGTGTGGGGTACTGGTTATAGTAACAGAGTGTGGGGTACTGGTTATAGTAACAGAGTGTGGGGTACTGGTTATAGTAACAGAGTGTGGGGTACTGGTTATAGTAACAGAGTGTGGGGTACTGGTTATAGTAACAGAGTGTGGGGTACTGGTTATAGTAACGTACTTCCGGCGCCGACAGAGATGGCCGCCTCGCTTCGCGTTCCTAGGAAACTATGCAGTTTTTAGTTTTTTTACGAATTATTTCTTACATTAGTACCCCAGGTCATCTTAGGTTTCATTACATACAGTCGAGAAGAACTACTGAATATAAGATCAGCGTCAACTCACCATCAGTACGACCAAGAATATGTTTTTCGCGACGCGGATCCTGTGTTCTGCCTTACAAACAGGACAACTGAGGGGATCCCATGCAGCGACCCAAAAAAACGACTCCGAAAAAGAGTGAAACGAGGCGGTCTTCTGGTCAGACTCCGGAGACGGGCACACCGTGCACCACTCCCTAGCATTCTTCTTGCCAATGTCCAGTCTCTTGACAACAAGGTTGATGAAATCTGAGCAAGGGTAGCATTCCAGAGGGACATCAGAGACTGTAACGTTCTTTGCTTCACGGAAACATGGCTCACTGGAGAGACGCTATCCGAGGCGGTGGAGCCAACGGGTTTCTCCACGCATCGCGCCGACAGAAACAAACATCTTTCTGGTAAGAAGAGGGGCGGGGGCGTATGCCTTATGGCTAACGTGACATGGTGTGATGAAAGAAACATACAGGAACTCAAATCCTTCTGTTCACCTGAGTTAGAATTCCTCACAATCAAATGTAGACCGCATTATCTACCAAGAGAATTCTCTTCGATTATAATCACAGCCGTATATATCCCCCCCCAAGCAGACACATCGATGGCTCTGAACGAACTTTATTTAACTCTTTGCAAACTGGAAACCATTTATCCGGAGGCTGCATTCATTGTAGCTTGGGATTTTAACAAGGCTAATCTGAAAACAAGACTCCCTAAATTTTATCAGCATATCGATTGCGCAACCAGGGGTGGAAATACCTTGGATCATTGTTACTCTAACTTCCGCGACGCATATAAGGCCCTGCCCCGCCCCCCTTTCGAAAAGCTGACCACGACTCCATTTTGTTGATCCCTGCCTACAGACAGAAACTAAAACAAGAGGATCCCACGCTGAGGTCTGTCCAACGCTGGTCCGACCAAGCTGACTCCACACTCCAAGACTGCTTCCATCACGTGGACTGGGATATGTTTCGTATTGCGTCAGATAACGTTGACTACAGCTCGGCATTCAACACCATAGTACCCTCCAAGCTCATCATCAAGCTCGAGACCCTGGGTCTCGACCCCGCCCTGTGCAACTGGGTACTGGACTTCCTGACGGGCCGCCCCCAGGTGGTGAGGGTAGGCAACAACATCTCCTCCCCGCTGATCCTCAAAACTGGGGCCCCACAAGGGTGCGTTCTGAGCCCTCTCCTGTACTCCCTGTTCACCCACAACTGCGTGGCCACGCACGCCTCCAACTCAATCATCAAGTTTGCGGACGACACAACAGTGGTAGGCTTGATTACCAACAACGACGAGACGGCCCACAGGGAGGAGGTGAGGGCCCTCGGAGTGTGGTGTCAGGAAAATAACCTCACACTTAACGTCAACAAAACTATGGAGATGATTGTGGACTTCAGGAAACAGCAGAGGGAACACCCCCCTATCCACATCGATGGAACAGTAGTGGAGAGGGTAGCAAGTTTTAAGTTCCTCGGCATACACATCACAGACAAACTGAATTGGTCCACTCACACAGACAGCATCGTGAAGAAGGCGCAGCAGCGCCTCTTCAACCTCAGGAGGCTGAAGAAATTTGGCTTGTCACCAAAAGCACTCACAAACTTCTACAGATGCACAATCGAGAGCATCCTGGCGGGCTGTATCACCGCCTGGTACGGCAACTGCTCCGCCCTCAACCGTAAGGCTCTCCAGAGGGTAGTGAGGTCTGCACAACGCATCACCGGGGGCAAACTACCTGCCCTCCAGGACACCTACACCACCCGATGTTACAGGAAGGCCATAAAGATCATCAAGGACATCAACCACCCGAGCCACTGCCTGTTCACCCCGCTATCATCCAGAAGGCGAGGTCAGTACAGGTGCATCAAAGCTGAGACCGAGAGACTGAAAAACAGCTTCTATCTCAAGGCCATCAGACTGTTAAACAGCCACCACTAACATTGAGTGGCTGCTGCCAACACACTGACACTGACTCAACTCCAGCCACTTTAATAATGGGAATTGATGGGAAATGATGTAAATATATCACTAGCCACTTTAAACAATGCTACCTTATATGTTACTTACCCAACATTATTCATCGCATACGTATATACTGTACTCTATATCATCGACTGTATCCTTATGTAATACATGTATCACTAGCCACTTTAACTATGCCACTTTGTTTACATACTCATCTCATATGTATATACTGTACTCGATACCATCTACTGTATCTTGCCTATGCTGCTCCGTACCATCACTCATTCATATATCCTTATGTACATATTCTTTATCCCCTTACACTGTGTATAAGACAGTAGTTTTGGAATTGTTAGTTAGATTACTTGTTGGTTATTACTGCATTGTCGGAACTAGAAGCACAAGCATTTCGCTACACTCGCATTAACATCTGCTAACCATGTGTATGTGACAAATAAAATTTTATTTGATTTGATTTAACAGAGTGTGGGGTAGTGTGTGTGGTACTGGTTATAGTAACAGAGTGTGGGGTACTGGTTATGTGATTGTGGAGGAGGAGACCGTTCTCCTCTCACTAGCCTCTGGAGCCATGCTAGCTCTGCCTGATGAACGTCTGGGCCAGAGAGTCTCTCCTCTCTTACATACAGAATACCTGTCACACTGCTGCATGATGGATATCTCCTTGATGATCTCCTGGAGGTCTGACTCAACAGGCACCTGTTTGATAGCCACCACCTGGCCTGACTCCTTATGGATGGCTTTAAACACACTGCCATAGGACCTGGAGATTAAGAAAGACAGTGGAAATGATGCAGAAAGTACCAAAGACCAGGGCCCAGATTCACAAAACACATGTGAAAACGTAAGCATCTTAAGAAAAAATAAGAAGTTCATGAGATAGTTTGTAAGGGTAATACCTCAACAATATCTTAAGATACATATTAGTGGTTCCATCAGCTGTTTCATAAATAATCTAGTCATTATTATAATGTCAATTTACATGAACATCTATTTTCATTATAAGTGTTATTCAAGTTATAATGCTGTAAGAAAATATATGAATGAATGAATATTCTCACCCTTCACCTAGTTTTTCCAGAAGATCAAAGACCTCCTCCGGTTGTTTTGTGAGACTGTCTTCACTCAGTTTCTTCAGCTTGCTGTGGAGGAAGTTTGAGCATGAACAACAGAAATATAATGGATAGAACAGGCGTCCCTATTCAAGTCAATTATGGCAGACTGGCAGACCCCACACTATAACCAGTACCACACAGTGTACCCATGCCTGGAAGTAAAAGCAGGAAGTGTACCATTCAATCTGCATTGTGATTTGTTGATTAAACAAACAAAAAAATACATTCCATGAGCTACATCAGTTAGCATCATATGAATTAGTATTCTACGTTACCATGACAAATCCAGCATCAGTTTTAAGCGATGTTTAATTAGCATGGAAATGATGGCATCACAACACCAGGCAGCCATTAGAGTGGCTCATTAGTTTTCTCGTCAAATTGCCAGAGTTAAGAGGGTTCAATATCTTTCTATTCATTTCAATTTCTACAGCATGAACATGACTGGCATTGTGGAACTGGGTCTACATGGATTGTAATGTAATTTATGTCAAAGTAGTTAGCTAGCTTTCCAGGCATAAATGTAAACATGACAAGAACATATTATACATTTTCAGACCGTTTCTGTCTAACTAGACAACTAGCCCGCCGGTAACTAACTAGACAACTAGCCCGCCGGTAATTAACTAGACAACTAGTCCGCCGGTAACTAACTAGACAACTAGCCCGCCGGTAACTAACTAGACAACTAGCCCGCCGGTAACTAACTAGACAACTAGTCCGCCGGTAACTAACTAGACAACTAGCCCGCCGGTAACTAACTAGACAACTAGCCCGCCGGTAACTAACTAGACAACTAGCCCGCCGGTAACTAACTAGACAACTAGTCCGCCGGTAACTAACTAGACAACTAGCCCGCCGGTAACTAACTAGACAACTAGCCCGCCGGTAACTAACTAGACAACTAGCCCGCCGGTAACTAACTAGACAACTAGCCCGCCGGTAACTAACTAGACAACTAGCCCGCCGGTAACTAACTAGACAACTAGCCCGCCGGTAACTAACTAGACAACTAGCCCGCCGGTAACTAACTAGACAACTAGCCCGCCGGTAACTAACTAGACAACTAGCCCGCCGGTAACTAACTAGACAACTAGCCCGCCGGTAACTAACTAGACGACTAGCCCGCCGGTAACTAACTAGACAACTAGCCCGCCGGTAACTAACTAGACAACTAGCCCGCCGGTAACTAACTAGACAACTAGCCCGCCGGTAACTAACTAGACAACTAGCCCGCCGGTAACTAACTAGACGACTAGCCCGCCGGTAACTAACTAGACGACTAGCCCGCCGGTAACTAACTAGACAACTAGCCCGCCGGTAACTAACTAGACAACTAGCCCGCCGGTAACTAACTAGACAACTAGCCCGCCGGTAACTAACTAGACAACTAGCCCGCCGGTAACTAACTAGACAACTAGCCCGCCGGTAACTAACTAGACAACTAGCCCGCCGGTAACTAACTAGACAACTAGCCCGCCGGTAACTAACTAGACAACTAGCCCGCCGGTAATTAACTAGACAACTAGCCCGCCGGTAACTAACTAGACAACTAGCCCGCCGGTAACTAACTAGACGACTAGCCCGCCGGTAACTAACTAGACAACTAGCCCGCCGGTAACTAACTAGACAACTAGCCCGCCGGTAACTAACTAGACAACTAGCCCGCCGGTAACTAACTAGACGACTAGCCCGCCGGTAACTAACTAGACAACTAGCCCGCCGGTAACTAACTAGACAACTAGCCCGCCGGTAACTACATTAAGGTAAAGCATAACATGTCTAGTTAGATACCTACAAGTCAAACTTTGATTCATAATGTTGAAGCTAACACTCTAGCTGGCTAGCTTATAAAACATGACAAATATTGTTAGTAAACTTGCTAAATGTGTCTAACTCCCACACACCTTTTGGGCGCTGTCGGCTCCATGCTTTACAACTTCAAATAGTCACCCTTGTTTAAAACGCTAAAATATAACAAATTCAAACTAATATTTGTGATATTTTCTGTTTATGTCGTTGTTTTTAGGCAAGAGGTCCGGTCAGCTGTAGTGTCAAAGGTTTATTCTTCTTTAACTTTTATCGGGGGAATCGCAACCAACTGATGCGCATACAACGCCACCTACTGTACGGGAGTGTGAGGCCACACCACACCGACCACCTCCGACACTTCACCCTGCTTTCACTTCAATTTCTCCTCCTGTCATCAGCTCACTCTGCTTACACTTTCTACCATTCTTCTTTAAACATACCATCTCCCTTTTTTAACCGATTCAAGCGTACCCTCATCCTCCCACTCTCTTAGACCTAGTCATAGTAGTCATAGTGGGCAGAACACGCAAGGATGGGGCAGAGCCATGCACGAGTTAGCCTATTGGCGTGTTCTAGCATATATTTTCATTTTTTCCGTTAGGGAACGCCTGCTCTGTGAAGTGTTCATGTGCAATAACTCTATTTTATTTGATTTAACCTTTATTTAACTAGGCACGTCAGTTAATAACAAATTCTTATTTACAATGATGGACTACCAAAAGACAAACGCAGGAGGCCTTTTGCGTTTGTCTTAAACTTTGGCAAAGGGTGAAATCTACAATACTTAGTCCACTCTGTTTGTAACATATTTTAGTTTTGGGAACAGAAACTGTATTGAGATCAAATGTTTCAACGATGACAACATTTTGTAGAATTCCATCTCATCCCATCTTCCCACACTGCCCGCCACTGGGCTTCTTCTCATCACCATATTTGGTAGTGAGTGGAAACGCCAAACGGATGCTTCACATTTATACATCCGGTAAAATATCTGTCTCGTTGTTCTATCTGTGGCGATATCGTCTTCGGATTTGCAGTGTGTAACGGCGCTTACATGAACCGAACAGCGCCCTCTGCTGTTCTGGATCTGTGAACCTAAAATCATCCAAGTCCCATCGAGAAAAAGTATGGCTTGTGACAAACATAGAAAGACTCCTATGTACCGATTGTTATATTTAATTTGACATCAAACTGCTAGAAAATATATTGAATAAAGCGTCATTGTAAATAAGAATTTGTTCTTTAACTGACTTGCCTAGTTAAATAAAGGTTCAATAAAAAATCAAATCTAGCCAAGCATTGATGGACCAATTACAATGGAGGATTAGGTAACCAATCACGAATCACGTTGTTGCGACGTCCAGTTCGACTACGCACGCTGGCATGAGAGAAACAAAAAACATATTTATCAACTTTCTAAACCGGTAGGCTACCTAAATGACTAATTATTTCAAGTTGAATTGGTTTTAAACACGCGATATATGCATTGATATTTCTCAGTTGTTATGTTGAAGTTAGCCTGCTAACGCTAGCCAGGAAACCATTCATAGCAGGGTAACTAGCTAAGGCTAAACCACAGATACAAGGGGTTAGTTATCATAATATTTGGCTAAATTGCTGTGAGATAATTATGCTTTTGGCTCACTTTGCAAACCTGTTATATGTTAGCTAGTCATTACAATCTCATTTATAAGCCATGCTGGTTCGGCTATTTCAGAAATGTGTCAAATGCCTACACACACACACACACACACACACACTATACACATGTTCACAATTATTTTGTGTGGTAGTACAGGAGTGGCCTGAGGGCATACACTTATTGTGAAATGTATTGTTTTTAAAATTGCATAACTGCCTTAATTTTGCTGCACACCAGGAAGGCAACAGCTAATGGGGATTCATAATACATACAAATACACTCCCAAACGGTACTGACGATGTTTAATCTGATTTTTCTCCAGATTCAAGCATGGACGCTCAAAAAGATGTGCAACCCCCCAAGCAACAGCCTATGATCTACATATGTGGGGGTAATGTCTGCTGTTCTGAAACTAATATTCTATTATACTGTACATGGGGTGCTATTTTTCTAAAAAGCCATGCTTTGTCTTTGTACTGTAACTAAGACTATTAGTAACTTTTCATAACATGCCCCCTCAGTTGTCTACCCTTGTTTTATTCACCCATATCTATACATGTATCTACGTGGTTGATGTACTACTGCAGCTCCTGCCTTATAGAATGCTTACCAGTATGTCTGCTGTAGTAGTGGCTGAAATGTTGTTTTCTCTCCAAACAGAATGCCACACTGAAAATGAAATTAAGGCTCGTGATCCAATCAGATGCAGAGAGTGTGGATACAGAATCATGTACAAGAAGAGAACAAAGAGATGTATCCTTTTAAATAGTGTTTCTGCTGCACTTATTTTCCTGTTCGCTGCTATTTTCCACAGAAAAATCATTGCCGCCAAGCAAAAAAAAAAAAATTTAATGTGAAAATATATTTCTGCTGAGGCACACTTTGAAGATGCTAGAACAGTAGACATTTTACTTTTCCTGTGCAAATGAAATGAGTGATTAATAGAAAACTCTGACAAGCCCATAGTAGAATAGTTGGTCTATTTACCTAGTTGGCTTGTTGTGTGTTCTATGCAAAAGGAATATTCTATTATGGCTCAAGTTATGAGTGCCATAGGGCATTGTGTCAAGAAGCAGTGCGGCTTGGTTGGGTTGTGTTTCAGAGGACACACTGCTCTCCCGAGTCCGTACAGGAGTTGCAGCGATGAGACAAGATTGTCACTACCAATTGGATACCACGAAAAAGGGGTACAATTTTTTTTTTTACATATTTAATTTATTTTATGAGTGCCTTAGGGAATATGGATTCTGACAAGCAGTCAATGAACAACAATTCTTGCAGTCGCAAAAACAAATATCCCCAAAATGTTAAAAGAATTCTAACAAATAATTTTACCAATTTGTTATTGGGCTCATTTCTGGAGGTGGAAATTCTATTTTAGATGGTGTTTGCATAATTTTATTGTCATTCATTTTGGAGTAGAATGACCTTTTAAAAGGTCACCAGAACGGATCTTCGGTCCTTCTACATAATAATTCTAGGATGCACCCAATCATTACTGTACATTATAGAAAATTGCCCTGTGATAGACTAACATCCTGTCCAGGGGGTGTACTTGTACATCAAGCTGACTCACGCTACAAAAACAGGAGATAGGCTCCTGCTCATATTAGCCGTTATGGCTCGCACAAGCCAAGACTCGTGCAAGGCTACTTACTATATGAAATAATATTTTCCATTCTTGTTGCTATTCCTCGACTCCCAGACTCCAGTGGTTGTGTTTGACGCGCGGTGAAGTGGACGACTACAACATTGACTCATTTTTGTTCTGTTAGTTTTTAGTGTGTCACAGTGTTGCACCAAGTCACCAACACTTCATATTCTTTATAGGAAATCCCACAGGCTTGGGAAGCAGTGCCAGTATGGGTGCCCAGTTGGTTGATTATGTTCCTGCAACTGTAATCAATGATAGATATGGTTTATAAAATACATCCTGATTGATTGAACTTGTGGTTTTTGCACATCAAGAAATGAAACTGAACAATATTTTATCATTTGAAAATACAAAGAAATGCAAATGTGTTAATTAGAAACAACAGAATCTATATAAATCAGATTTAAACAACAGTTGGCCTTAGTTGCTTCAGGGTTGTTGAGTCTATCAGCAGACAAAAAATAATCACAAAAAATAGATATCACCCAAAATAAATATTGGACACTGTTAAAACATTTGCATGGAGAAAAGCACCAGGAATGGACAGCTTTCTCATAGAATTAACATTTTGGGACAAAGTAGCCCCCCTATTTACACATATGACAACACACAATTTTTTACCTAGGCAAGTCAGTTAAGAACAAATTCTTATTTTCAATGACAGCCTAGTGGGTTAACTGCCTTGTTCAGGGGCAGACTGACAGATTTGTACCTTGTCAGCTTGGGATTTGAACTTGCAACCTTTCTGTTACTAGTCCAACACTCTAACCACGACGCTACCCTGCCGCCCAATTCAGTACTTCCTACTTCCTTGTATGAAACAGTTATTTCATTTATGTTAAAATCTGGAGAGTCCCCTGCTCATTATAGATCCATAAGTTTAATAAATTGTGACAAAATAATAACAAAGCTCATAAGCAATAGAATGGCAAAAGTCTTACCAGATTTGATACATATCAATCAAACAGGGTTTATTAAAAATGTACACAAACAAATACAAGAACATATTTCAGTTTAATACAATACGCTAAAAAAACAAGATCTAGATTTATCAATAATGGCTGTTGATGCCGAAGAAGCTTTCGGCTATCTTGAATGGCCTTTTCTATTCAAAACTTTGGAAGCTTTTAACTTTCCAGCTGAAATAATACATTTAATAAAAACATTTCTTTAAATGTGCTAAATCAAAAATATACACAAAGAATACATTATCTGATAAAATTGCTTTAGAAAGGGGAACAAGACAGGGATGTTGTCCACTCTCATGTTTGCACTGGAAATTGAACCGCTTCCAGAAAGAATTAGACAGGACACAAACATATCAGTATTGATAAACATGAATATAAACTAAACATATTTGCAGATGATCCCCCTCATATACCTGACCAATATTGAAAACTCGACCCCCCTTGCTAAAAATATTTTCAGAATGTTCTAAAATCTCAGGATATGAAATTAACGTGGATAAAAAGAAAGAAAGCATAACTCATGATCTACAGCAATCCTCTAAGTTAGGGGTGTCAAACTTATTCCATTATTCCTAGTGTCTGCTGGTTTTTGGTTGTTCCTTTCAATTAAGACCTAGAAAACCAGGTTAGGGGAGTTCGTTACTGAGATCTAGACAACCAGGTGAGGGGAGTTCCTTACTGAGACCTAGACAACCAGGTGAGGGGAGTTCCTTACTGAGACCTAGACAACCAGGTGAGGGGAGTTCCTTACTGAGACCTAGACAACCAGGTGAGGGAGTTCCTTACTGAGATCTAGACAACCAGGTGAGGGAGTTCCTTACTGAGACCTAGAGAACCAGGTGAGGGGAGTTCCTTACTGAGATCTAGACAACCAGGTGAGGGGAGTTCCTTACTGAGACCTAGAGAACCAGGTGAGGGGAGTTCCTTACTGAGACCTAGACAACCAGGTGAGGGGAGTTCCTTACTGAGATCTAGACAACCAGGTGAGGGGAGTTCCTTACTGAGATCTAGACAACCAGGTGAGGGGAGTTCCTTACTAATTAGTGACCTTAATTCATCAATCAAGAACAAGAGAGGAGCAAAAACCCGCAGACACTCGGCCCTCTGTGGAATGAGTTTGACACCTGTGCTTTAAGTGGTCCGCAAAAAATATAAAATACTTAGGATTCTTAATAAGTGCCAACAAATATATAAAGATAACTTTATTCCATTACTCAACCACATGAAAGCAGATCTAATTAAAGGAATAAACTTCCATGAATCTTACAGGGAGAATAAAACTCTTTAGAACGGCATGGCTGACAAAGGTTTTGGTTTTATTTTTGGTAATACCAATTACCCCACCGAAGACATTCTTTAAAAAGTATACTCTGTCAAAACAGACTTTATGGGCAGTTAAAACTCATAGAATAAAAAGGAACGTTTTACATCTTCCTGAGTCTGAGGGTGGTTTTAACCTTCCTGGGTCTGAGGGTGGTTTTAACCTTCCTGAATCTGAGGGTGCTTTAACCTTCCTGAGTCTGAGGGTGGTTTTAACCTTCCTGAGTCTGAGGGCGGTTTTAACCTTCCTGAGTCTGAGGGTGGTTTTAACCTTCCTTAGTCTGAGGGTGCTTTTAACCTTCCTGAGTCTGAGGGTGGTTTTAACCTTCCTGAGTCTGAGGGTGCTTTTAACCTTCCTGAGTCTGAGGGTGGTTTTAACCTTCCTGAGTCTGAGGGTGGTTTTAACCTTCCTGAGTCTGAGGGTGGTTTTAACCTTCCTGAGTCTGAGGGTGGTTTTAACCTTCCTGAGTCTGAGGGTGCTTTTAACCTTCCTGAGTCTGAGGGTGGTTTTAACCTTCCTAAGTCTGAGGGTGCTTTTAACCTTCCTGAGTCTGAGGGTGGTTTTAACGTTCCTAAGTCTGAGGGTGCTTTTAACCTTCCTGAGTCTGAGGGTGCTTTTAACCTTCCTGAGTCTGAGGGTGGTTTTAACCTTCCTGAGTCTGAGGGTGCTTTTAACCTTCCTGAGTCTGAGGGTGCTTTTAACCTTCCTGAGTCTGAGGGTGGTTTTAACCTTCCTGAGTCTGAGGGTGCTTTTAACCTTCCTGAGTCTGAGGGTGCTTTTAACCTTCCTGAGTCTGAGGGTGCTTTTAACCTTCCTGAGTCTGAGGGTGCTTTTAACCTTCCTTAGTCTGAGGGTGCTTTTAACCTTCCTGAGTCTGAGGGCATTTAAACCTTCCTGGGTCTGAGGGTGCTTTTAACCTTCCTGAGTCTGAGGGTGCTATTAACCTTCCTGAGTCTGAGGGTGCTTTTAACCTTCCTGAGTCTGAGGGTGCTTTTAACCTTCCTGAGTCTGAGGGTGGTTTTAACTTTTTGAGTCTGAGGGTGCTTTTAACCTTCCTGAGTCTGAGGGTGCTTTTAACCTTCCTGAGTCTGAGGGTGCTTTTAACCTTCCTGAGTCTGAGGGTGCTTTTAACCTTCCTTAGTCTGAGGGTGCTTTTTAACCTTCCTGAGTCTGAGGGCGGTTTAAACCTTCCTGGGTCTGAGGGTGCTTTTAACCTTCCTGAGTCTGAGGGTGCTTTAACCTTCCTGAGTCTGAGGGTGCTTTTAACCTTCCTGAGTCTGAGGGTGCTTTAACCTTCCTGAGTCTGAGGGTGCTTTTAACCTTCCTGAGTCTGAGGGTGCTTTTAACCTTCCTGAGTCTGAGGGTGCTTTTAACTTTCCTGAGTCTGAGGGTGCTTTTAACCTTCCTGAGTCTGAGGGTGCTTTTAACCTTCCTGGTCTTGCTTTTAACCTTCCTGAGTCTGAGGGTGCTTTTAACCTTCCTGAGTCTGAGGGTGCTTTTAACCTTCCTGAGTCTGAGGGTGCTTTTAACCTTCCTGAGTCTGAGGGTGCTTTTAACCTTCCTGAGTCTGAGGGTGCTTTTAACCTTCCTTAGTCTGAGGGTGCTTTTAACCTTCCTGAGTCTGAGGGCGGTTTAAACCTTCCTGGGTCTGAGGGTGCTTTTAACCTTCCTGAGTCTGAGGGTGCTATTAACCTTCCTGAGTCTGAGGGTGCTTTTAACCTTCCTGAGTCTGAGGGTGCTATTAACCTTCCTGAGTCAGGTATTTTTTAACCTTCCTGAGTCTGAGGGTGCTTTTAACCTTCCTGAGTCTGAGGGTGCTTTTAACCTTCCTGAGTCTGAGGGTGCTATTAACCTTCCTGAGTCCGAGGTTTTTTTTAACCTTCCTGAGTCTGAGGGTGCTTTTAACCTTCCTGAGTCTGAGGGTGCTTTTAACCTTCCTGAGTCTGAGGGTGCTTTTAACCTTCCTGAGTCTGAGGGTGGTTTTAAACTTCCAGACTTGGAATTATATCAACTCTCTACCCAAGGCTTTTACTTGTGACATATAGTTAAATGCACTCACGAGGAACAATGGGTACATAATCAAAATGCGCATGCTCATCCCCAGAATCTTTTTACGTGTCTATTTTCAAAGATAAAGCTAAGAACGTGAACAACTTCATAGTTAAAAACAGTATAACAATATGGAAGAAGATCAAACATATTTTACAAGAACCAATGTCACTCCCTAAAAACACAACCATTTGGAACAAGTCTTGGATAGCTTTTCACGATTCACTGATAAATTGGTCCACATGGACAACTAAAGGCATAGAAACCATAAATGACTTGGTAACAGGAAATAAATGTATTTCCGTGACAGAATTAAAAAGTCATTTTGGACTGACCAATGTAGATACAGTATTTTCAAATTTTGCAACTTAAAAGTTTCATATCATGAAATGTTGCTTTTTAAGTCATTTGGATATCAGAGAAACATCGAGGGAATCTTATTTGAGTCAGAAAAGGCTGTTCATGTGATAGGTAAGATATATAAAACTTTGCAGAGAGCATATCCAACTGACAACCTCTTAGAAAAAAATATTAACTATTGGAACCAAGACTTAAAAATAACTGATGTTGGAGGGAATGTTGGGACACAACTAACGAAGTTACAGTTGTCAAAAAGGTAGGCTTAATCCAGTATAAACTAATGTATATAATTTCTTATACAAGAGACATGATTCACAAATTCTACAGCACAATGGCAGAATCATCTCTGACGTGTAAAACTAACAATGACTCAATAATCCATGAGTTCTGGGAACGTTATAAAGTCCAAAAGTTATGGGCAGAGTTAAACAGATGGCTGTCAGAAGTATTACAATTTAAATGGAATTTTAATTTGTTTGTCTGCACACCGCCCGGGCATGCATAAATTCCTTGTTTTTGAAAGAAAAGCACATTTTTTTGTCCATTAAAATAACATCAAATTGATCAGAAATACAGTGTAGACATTGTTAATGTTGTAAATGACTATTGTAGCCACCCCGCTGATCCTCAACACTGGGGCTTCACAAGGGTGCGTGCTCAGCCCCTTCCTGTACTCCCTATTCACCCACAACTGCGTGGCCATCACGCCTCCAACTCAGTCAAGTTTGCAGACGACACTAGAGTGGTAGGCTTGATTACCAACAACGACGAGACTGCCTACAGGAAGGAAGTGAGGGCCCTCGGAGTGTGGTGTCAGGAAAATAACCTCGCACTCAACGTCAACAAAACAAAGGAGATGATCGTGGACTTCAGGAAACAGCAGAGGGAGCACCCCCCCATCCACATCGATGGGACAGTAGTGGAGAAGGTGGAAAGTTTTAAGTTCCTCGGCGTAGACATCACGGACAAACTGAAATGGTCCACCCACACAGACAGCATGGTGAAGAAGACGCAGCAGCGCCTCTTCAACCTCAGGAGGCTGAAGAAATTTGGCTTGTCACCAAAAACACTCACAAACTTTTACAGCTGCACAATCGAGAGCATCCTGTCGGGCTGTATCACCGCCTGGTACGGCAACTGCTCCGCCCACAACCGTAAGGCTCTCCAGAGGGTAGTGAGGTCTGCACAACGCATCACCGGGGGCAAACTACCTGCCCTTCAGGATACCTACGCCACCTGATGTCACAGGAAGGCCAAAAAGATCATCAAGGACAACCACCACCCGAGCCACTGTCTGTTCACCCTGCTAGCATCCAGAAGGCGAGGTCAGTACAGGTGCATCAAAGCTGGGACCGAGAGACTGAAAAACAGCTTCTTTCTCAAGGCCATCAGACTGTTAAACAGCCATCACTAACATTGAGTGGCTGCTGCCAACATACTGACTCAAATCTCTAGCCATTTTAATAATTAAACATTGGATGTAATAACTGTTTCACTAGTCACTTTAAACAATGCCACTTTATATAATGTTTACATACCCTACATTACTCATCTCATACTGTACTCTATACCATCTACTGCATCTTGCCTATGCCATTCGGCCATCACTCATCCATATACAGTGGGGAGAACAAGTATTTGATTCACTGCTGATTTTGCAGGTTATCCTACTTACAAAGCATGTAGAGGTCTGTAATTTGTATCATAGGTACACTTCAACTGTGAGAGACGGAATCTAAAACAAACATCCAGAAAATCACATTGTATGATTTTTAAGTAATTAATTTGCATTTTATTGCATGACATAAGTATTTGATCACCTACCAACCAGTAAGAATTCTGGCTCTCACAGACCTGTTAGTTTTTCTTTAAGAAGCCCTCCTGTTCTCCACTCATTACCTGTATTAACTGCACCTGTTTGAACTATTTACCTGTATAAAAGACACCTGTCCACACACTCAATCAAACAGACTCCAACCTCTCCACAATGGCCAAGACCAGAAAGCTGTGTAAGGACATCAGGGATAAAATTGTAGACCTGCACAAGGCTGGGATGGGCTACAGGACAATAAGGCAAGCAGCTTGGTGAGAAGGCAACAACTGTTGGCGCAATTATTAGAAAATGGAAGAAGTTCAAGATGACGGTCAATCACCCTCGGTCTGGGGCTCCATGCAAGATCTCACCTTGTGGGGCATCAATGATCATGAGGAAGGTGAGGGATCAGCCCAGAACTACACGGCAGGACCTGGTCATTGACCTGAAGAGAGCTGGGACCACAGTCTCAAAGAAAACCATTAGTAACACACTACTCCGTCATAGATTAAAATACGGCAGCGCACGCAAGGTCCCCCTGCTCAAGCCAGCGCATGTCCAGGCCCGTCTGAAGTTTGCCAATGACCATCTGGATGATCCAGAGGAGGAATGGTAGAAGGTCATCTGGTCTGATGAGACAACAATAGAGCTTTTTGGTCTAAACTCCAGTCGCTTTGTTTGAAGAAAGAAGAAGGATGAGTACAACCCCAAGAACACCATCCCAACCGTGAAGCATGGAGGTGGAAACATCATTCTTTGGGGATGCTTTTCTGCAAAGGGGACAGGACGACTGCACCGTATTGAGGGGAGGATGGATGGGGCCATGTATCGCGAGATCTTGGCCAACAACCTCCTTCCCTCAGTAAGAGCATTGAAGATGGGTCGTGACTGGGTCTTCCAGCATGACAACGACCAGAAACACACAGCCAGGGCAACTAAGGAGTGGCTCCGTAAAAGCATCTCAAGGTCCTGGAGTGGCCTAGTCAGTCTTCAGACCTGAACCCAATAGAAAATCCTTGGAGGGAGCTGAAAGTCTGTATTGCCCAGTGACAGCCCCGAAACCTGAAGGATCTGGAGAAGGTCTGTATGGAGGAGTGGGCCAAAATCCCTGCTGCAGTGTGTGCAAACCTGGCCAAGAACTACAGGAAACGTATGATCTCTGTGATTGCAAACAAAGGTTTCTGTACCAAATATTAAGTTCTGCTTTTCTGATGTATCAAATACTTATGTCATGCTATAAAATGCCATTTAATTACTTAAAAATCATACAATGTGATTTTATGGATTTTTGTTTTAGATTCCGTCTCTCACAGTTGAAGTGTACCTATGATAAAAATTACAGACCTCTACATGCTTTGTAAGTAGGAAAACCTGCAAAATCGGCAGTGTATCAAATACTTGTTCTCCCCACTGTATTTATATGTACATATTCTTATTCATTCATTTACACTTGTGTGTTAAAGGTAGTTGTGAAATTGTTCAATCATTTGTTAGACATTACTGCGTGGTCGGACCTAGAAGAACAAGCATATCGCTACGCTCGCATTAACGTCTGCTAACCATGTGTATGTGACAAATAAAATTTGATTTGATTTGTAGAACAGTGTCATGTTTCTACTGGTCAAGACATCTCCACTACAGAACCTTGATGAGTGTGGATGTAGAATTGTGTCATGTTTATTGTAGTGACTGAAGGGTTCAGTTGTCTGTTTGTCCCCAAGGAGTAGGAGTCCAAAGTAGGTTAGGAGTTTCCTAGTCTTGGAGTATAACCTTACACATCTATACATATGCTAATTATAAGTTAGGAGTTACCTAGTCTAGGAGTTTCACCTATAAATATGCTAATTATTTCGACACCCTAAAGAGATACTGGAGCAATATCATTCATAGCACTCTATCATTAATATTAGTACTTACTGGATATTACTTTGAACTGAATACAGAGGCCTATGGGCTCTGGTCAGAAGTAGGGTACTTCATACGAAATAGGATTCCATTTAGGATGTATAGTAGTGCACTACTTAGGGAATAGGATTCCATTTAGGATGTATAGTAGTGCACTACTTAGGGAATAGAATTCCATTTAGGATGTGTAGTAGTGCACTACTTAGGGAATAGGATTCCATTTAGGATGTATAGTAGTGCACTACTTAGGGAATAGGATTCCATTTAGGATGTATAGTAGTGCACTACTTAGGGAATAGGATTCCATTTAGGATGTATAGTAGTGCACTACTTAGGGAATAGGATTCCATTTAGGATGTATAGTAGTGCACTACTTAGGGAATAGGATTCCATTTAGGATGTAGCATATTTCACTGGTTTCCCAGAGAGTTCTGTTCCTGAAGTGTCCCCAGAGGAATATCCTCATTCTTCCCTGACATCACCTAACTGCTGGCCGCATAACTGGCTCCTCTCTCCTGCCAAGCACCAGTTCTCCCTCATGCAGTGGCCTCATGAAATATCTCTCCTCTCTCAGCACTGCAATGCAACAACACCGCCCCCTTTTGTGATGTCACTGCTGACTCCACCAGTAGGGGCGTGTCCTGACACCAGATCTTCCATCCAGCTTAGACTAGGCTGCTGCTCTAGGGGGAGGAAAGCTTTGACACTGCAGTGTACAGAGATAATAATGGGGAATGCACAGGATAAGCCCTCTGGATCCGGGGGGGCTAAAACGGACCAGGCCACCCCAGGATTCAGGAGGAGAAGCAGAGCTGGGAGTACGGAGAAGCCCAAGGCAGGGAAGGGTCCCCCAGAGAAGGGGTCGATGGCCAACGGAGCCACCCAGGGGGACAGGAACCAGAGTAAGGACATCCCACCAGACACCAGCTATCTGGACGCCCCCGCTGGAGCTCTGCCGCCCCACCTGGGCCGGCTTAAGAACGAGGGTAACCACCTCTTCAAAAAAGGACAGTTTGCAGATGCTGTGGAGAAATACTCTGCAGCCATCGATGGCTGCTGTGACGCAGGTGGAGTACAATCAATAGCAGTTGCTTGTTACAGAGTTTGATGTCTCAGGATGGGATTTAGTCTCAGAGTTCATGACCTCATACATGTCTTTGATGTGTGTTTCATCTCAGCAGGCAGCAGCGTGTTACTCAATCAGGACCGGCTCTAGCCTTTTGGGGGCCCTAAGCTAGATTTGGTTGGGGGCCTCACACCTTATGTATGCGGGTGTTTGAAAAGCCAGAAATTTCAGCCTGTTTTGGTGGGATGGAGTTTTGGCCTTCCATGGTGACATCACCATGTGTTAAATTAGTTAATCGACCAATAAGACAGAGAGTTCCCAACCTCTCTCTCAATAACAGCACATTCTTTGTTTTCCCCTCGCCACTCCTTGACAGTTCTAGCAAAATTCTTGATTAAGAAATTGCCTTTTGTTAAAAAGCTATTTTAGTTTATTTTCAACCATTTTAATTTAAAACAATCTCAGTAAGGTACTTAAATGTTACAAGAAATGATTTATTATTGAGATAAAAACTGCTGCATTGGACCATTAAAGCATGTTTCCTGCAATTCTTATGCTACACATTTTCACATGGGGCAGAGAGGAAGTTGCAATTGTACAACACATTTTATGCAATTCTACCCATTTTGCCATGGGCTGGAGATATTTATTTAGCAGTTTTAGAGCAAATTTCCTGCAATTCTATACATTTTACATGGCTTATGCTGTGTTAATGACATCTGAGTGAGAATGACGAAGACAATCAATGGGGGCCCCCTGGAGGTCAGGGCCCCTGGACATGTGCCCTGCGTGCCCGGTCGCTATTTGGCCATGATTAATACAAGTTTAGATAGCTGGCAAAAAAAAATGTTAGTTGGCGGCTAATTGAGTGACTGTCGGTGATGGACATAACTAGACAAACTGCTGATGCACAACAACATTTCTAAATTCTACTATTTTAACTCTCAATAGTAAGTTGAGACCCCGACTGAGTTCCTAATTTACAACAACAACAAAAATGTCAAGTGACCGCTTATATTGCTTATGCCTGGAACCGGCCCTGAACTTAATGTTTCAGGTTCCAGCAGTGAAGGAAAGTGGGTTAGTGCAAAATCCATTTCATATAACTGAGGAAACAGGCCTACACTAGATGTTTTAACAGGAAACAGACCTACACTAGATGTTTTAACAGGAAACAGGCCTACACCAGATGTTTTAACAGGAAACAGGCCTACACCAGATGTTTTAACAGGACACAGGCCTACACTAGATGTTTTAACAGGAAACAGGCCTACACCAGATGTTTTAACAGGACACAGGCCCAACACTAGATGTTTAAACAGGAAACAGACCTACACTAGATGTTTTAACAGGAAACAGGCCTACACTACATGTTTTTAACAGGACACAGGCCCAACAATACATTTTTTAACAGGACACAGGCCTACACCAGATGTTTTAACAGGACACAGGCCTACAGTAACTGTTTTAACAGGAAACAGGCCTAGATGTTTTAACAGATGTTTTAACTAGATGTTTTAACAGGAAACAGACCTACACTAGATGTTTTGACAGGAAACAGGCCTACACTAGATGTTTTAACAGGAAACAGGCCCAACACTAGATGTTTTAACAGGAAACAGGTCTACACTAGATGTTTTAACAGGAAACAGGTCTACACTAGATGTTTTAACAGGAAACAGGCCTACACTAGATGTTTTAACAGGAAACAGGTCTACACTAGATGTTTTGACAGGAAACAGGCCTATACCTGATGTTTTAACAGGAAACAGGCCTACACTACATGTTTTTAACAGGACACAGGCCCAACAATACATTTTTTAACAGGACACAGGCCTACACCAGATGTTTTAACAGGACACAGGCCTACAGTAACTGTTTTAACAGGAAACAGGCCTACACTAGATGTTTTAACAGGAAACAGGTCTACACTAGATGTTTTAACAGGAAACAGGCCTACACTAGATGTTTTAACAGGAAACAGGCCTACACTAGATGTTTTAACAGGACACAGGCCTACACCAGATGTTTTAACAGGAAACAGGTCTACACTAGATGTTTTAACAGGAAACGGGTCTACACTAGATGTTTTAACAGGACACAGGCCTACACTAGATGTTTTAACAGGACACAGGCCTACACTAGATGTTTTAACAGGAAACAGGTCTACACTAGATGTTTTAACAGGAAACAGGCCTACACTAGATGTTTTAACAGGAAACAGGCCTACACTAGATGTTTTAACAGGACACAGGCCTACACCAGATGTTTTAACAGGAAACAGGTCTATACTAGATGTTTTAACAGGAAACGGGTCTACACTAGATGTTTTAACAGGACACAGGCCTACACTAGATGTTTTAACAGGACACAGGCCTACACTAGATGTTTTAACAGGAAACGGGTCTACACTAGATGTTTTAACAGGACACAGGCCTACACTAGATGTTTTAACAGGAAACAGGCCTACACCAGATGTTTTAACAGGTCACAGGACTTAAGAGGCCCACTGTCAGTGATGTAGGATATTGTGGGTACTTGAATAATGACAATGAAGGTAGTCATAAGGACTGCGACAGGAAGATCATGTTCCTCCCAGCTGCTGTATGTGTGTCATGGAGGAAATGGGTATTAGACCCAGGTTCACATTAAGTGTCACTCGTTCCTAGTTTCTACAGGGTCCATTTCCTGACACAGGCCTCTTTGTTGTGATTGGGCTTTATGATAGTCATCCCAGAGCCCTCATCAGCCAATCCCTATTGCTGGTAGTGTGTCTGGAGTATGGGCTCGTGACATGCTGCTGCGTAGGCATTAACATTACACTCCTGCAAATTGGATTCAGTTGAATTTCCAAAACGTCATGAAAGCTCGTGGGTGGCAACACAAATAGATGCTAGTAGCAGGGAAAAACACAACAGCCAACCACATTATCTAGACTGACAGGAATCCATCACTACTGTGTAATGACTGATGATGGTCAACAATGGCTGATGCTGCAGATTGAGCTCCTTGGAGAAAGGGCAGTGGAAAGCCTTTTCCTTGTAATTGGCTTGACCATGCAAAATGTACGGTGTGCACACACACACACTCAACACCATAGTCTGTCCTATTAACAAGTTTAACTGAGATCTGAGCAGAGTATGGACAAAATGCTCTCTGTTATTTTCGTTGCTCGCTTTGTTATTTTTTTAATTATATTTTTATTTAAATGACTTTGAAATACAAGTTGTCTTTGTTGTTAAAGGTATAGAGAGTGGAGAGGATCTGTGTATTCTTTACTCTAACAGAGCTGCGTGTTGTTAAAGGTATAGAGAGTGGAGAGGATCTGTGTATTCTTTACTCTAACAGAGCTGTTTGTTGTTAAAGATATAGAGAGGACCTGTGTATTCTCTACTCTAACAGAGCTGCGTGTTGTTAAAGGTATAGAGAGTGGAGAGGACCTGTGTATTCTCTACTCTAACAGAGCTGCTTGCTACCTGAAGGATGGGAGCAACACAGAGTGTATCCAGGACTGCACCAGGTGAGGAGGCCTTGCTATCGCCCCTTCTACAGGCCAATACTCTTCTACATCTGTGTCCCAAATGGAACCCTATTCCAGATATAATGCATTACTGTTGACCAGGGCCCTGATTATAGTGCACTATATAGGGCATATGGTGCCATTTGAAACACATCCCACCTCTAGTGGCAGGAGTGTTAGGCTGTCTGAGAGACAGAGTATTAGGCTGTCTGAGAGACAGAGTATTAGGCTGTCAGAGAGAGACAGAGTATTAGGCTGTCAGAGAGAGACAGAGTATTAGGCTGTCTGAGAGACAGAGTATTAGGCTGTCTGAGAGACAGAGTATTAGGCTGTCTGAGAGACAGAGTATTAGGCTGTCTGAGAGACAGAGTATTAGGCTGTCTGAGAGAGACAGAGTATTAGGCTGTCTGAGAGACAGAGTATTAGGCTGTCTGAGAGACAGAGTATTAGGCTGTCTGAGAGACAGAGTATTAGGCTGTCTGAGAGACAGAGTATTAGGCTGTCTGAGAGACAGAGTATTAGGCTGTCTGAGAGACAGAGTATTAGGCTGTCTGAGAGACAGAGTATTAGGCTGTCTGAGAGACAGAGTATTAGGCTGTCTGAGAGACAGAGTATTAGGCTGTCTGAGAGACAGAGTATTAGGCTGTCTGAGAGACAGAGTATTAGGCTGTCTGAGAGACAGAGTATTAGGCTGTCTGAGAGAGACAGAGTATTAGGCTGTCTGAGAGACAGAGTATTAGGCTGTCTGAGAGACAGAGTATTAGGCTGTCTGAGAGACAGAGTATTAGGCTGTCTGAGAGACAGAGTATTAGGCTGTCTGAGAGACAGAGTATTAGGCTGTCTGAGAGACAGAGTATTAGGCTGTCTGAGAGAGACAGAGTATTAGGCTGTCTGAGAGACAGAGTATTAGGCTGTCTGAGAGAGACAGAGTATTAGGCTGTCTGAGAGAGACAGAGTATTAGGCTGTCTGAGAGACAGAGTATTAGGCTGTCTGAGAGACAGAGTATTAGGCTGTCAGAGAGAGACAGCGAGATACAGAGTACTAGGCTGTCTGAGAGACAGAGAGAGACAGACTATTAGGCTGTCAGAGAGACAGAGTATTAGGCTGTCAGAGAGACAGAGTATTAGACTGTCTGAGAGAGACAGAGTATTAGACTGTCCGAGAGAGACAGAGAGAGACAGAGTATTAGACTGTCTGAGAGAGACAGAGTATTAGACTGTCCGAGAGAGACAGAGAGAGACAGAGTATTAGACTGTCTGAGAGACAGAGTATTAGGCTGTCAGAGAGAGACAGAGTATTAGGCTGTCAGAGAGACAGAGTATTAGACTGTCTGAGAGAAACGGAGAGAGAAAGAGTATTAGACTGTCTGAGATACAGAGTATTAAGCTGTCTGAGAGACAGAGTATTAGGCTGTCTGAGAGAGACAGAGAGAGAAAGAGTATTAGACTGTCTGAGAGAGACAGAGTATTAGGCTGTCTGAGAGAGACAGAGTATTAGGCTGTCAGAGAGAGACAGAGTATTAGGCTGTCAGACAGAGACAGAGTATTAGACTGCCTGAGAGAGACAGAGAGAGACAGAGTATTAGGTTGTCTGAGAGAGACAGAGTATTAGGCTGTTAGAGAGAGACAGATTTCCAGTCTGTATTAAACTCATTCATGCTCATCATGTGGTTGTTGTTGTAGTGTTTCACACATGTTCGTGGCACTACAAACACATTATTCACAGACTGTCTGCCTCTGTTTACAGACTGTCTGCCTCTGTTCACAGACTGTCTGCCTCTGTTCACAGACTGTCTGCCTCTGTTCACAGACTGTCTGCCTCTGTTTACAGACTGTCTGCCTCTGTTCACAGACTGTCTGCCTCTGTTTACAGACTGTCTGCCTCTGTTCACAGACTGTCTGCCTCTGTTCACAGACTGTCTGCCTCTGTTCACAGACTGTCTGCCTCTGTTCACAGACTGTCTGCCTCTGTTCACAGACTGTCTGCCTCTGTTCACAGACTGTCTGCCTCTGTTCACAGACTGTCTGCCTCTGTTCACAGACTGTCTGCCTCTGTTCACAGACTGTCTGCCTCTGTTCACAGACTGTCTGCCTCTGTTCACAGACTGTCTGCCTCTGTTTACAGACTGTCTGCCTCTGTTCACAGACTGTCTGCCTCTGTTCACAGACTGTCTGCCTCTGTTTACAGACTGTCTGCCTCTGTTCACAGACTGTCTGCCTCTGTTTACAGACTGTCTGCCTCTGTTTACAGACTGTCTGCCTCTGTTCACAGACTGTCTGCCTCTGTTCACAGACGGTCTGCCTCTGTTCTGCCTCTGTTTACAGACTGTCTGCCTCTGTTTACAGACTGTCTGCCTCTGTTCTGCCTCTGTTTACAGACTGTCTGCCTCTGTTCACAGACTGTCTGCCTCTGTTTACAGACTGTCTGCCTCTGTTTACAGACTGTCTGCCTCTGTTTACAGACTGTCTGCCTCTGTTCTGCCTCTGTTTATAGGTTAGACAAATGGCATGTGTTTTAGGTTTCCATCCACACACACCATCTCTCTATCACGTGTTTCTAAATGGCAGACATTATCTGCTGCAGCCTAGAGTGTCAAGACTGAGGTGAAGTCTTGTCCCACCACCTGGAACACAACGTGACCAAACGCAAAGTGGGGGTTGTGATCCTCTCTCTGTCTCTCTCACTCTCTCTCTCTTTCTCTCCCTCCCTCTGATCCTATTAACCCCAGGGCATTGGATCTTCAGCCCTTCTCCCTGAAGCCCCTCCTCCGCAGGGCCACGGCCTATGAGTCAATGGAACGTTACCGACAGGCCTACGTGGATTTTAAGACTGTTCTGCAGATAGACATCGGGGTGCAGGCGGCACACGACAGTGTCCACAGGTAAACCAAGGATTTGAAGCAGCCCCCCTCATAGGACATTGTGTATGGCCATACAACCATGACAGTTCGTTCCCCTGCAGTGAAATTCTGATGTGAAAATGAACTTGCAGTTGTCAATATCGTGTCAGGGTTTATTTTAGGATGTGAACTGTGTGACCTGAGTGTGTTTTCCTCCAGGATCACCAAGCAGCTTATTGAGCAGGACGGCCCTGACTGGAGACAGAAGCTTCCGGAGATCCCTCTAGTCCCACTGTCAGCTCAGCAGCACCACAGGCAGAAAGACCCCAGCGCTGAGCTGGTCCAGGCTAGAGAAGGTCAGAGGTCACTTCCTGTTTACTGGATAGCCACATCACTTCCTGTTTACTGGCTAGCCACATCACATCCTGGTTACTGGCTAGCCGTACCGTGAAATGACCAGATCTTTTTTTAACTAGGCAAGTCAGTTAAGTAAGAACAAAGTCTTATTTTCAGTGATGGCCTAGGAACAGTGGGTTAACTGCCTGTTCAGGGGCAGAACGACAGATTTGTACCTTGTCAGTTCAGGGATATGAACTTGCAACCTTTCGGTTACTAGTCCAACGCTCTAACCACTAGGCTACCCACTAGTTCAGACCTAGCAGATATCAAACAGTTTGAACATGTTTCATCGTGATCTAATTTTAAAAAATGTTTATTTATTTTATTTCACCTTTATTTAACCAGGTAGGCTAGTTGAGAACAAGTTCTCATTTGCAACTGCGACCTGGCCAAGATAAAGCATCGCAATTCGACACATACAACAACACAGAGTTACACATGGAATAAACAAAACAGTCAATAATACAATAGAACAAAAGAAAACAAAAAGTCTATATACAGTGAGTGCAAATGAGGTATGATAAGGGAGTTAAGGCAATAAATAGGCCATGGTGGCGAAGTAATTACAATATAGCAATTAAAACACTGGAATGGTAGATGTGCAGAAGATGAATGTGCAAGTAGAGATACTGGGGTGCAAAGGAGCAAAATAAATAAATAAATACAGTATGGGGATGAGGTAGATTGGATGGGCTATTTACAGATGAGCTATGTACAGGTGCAGTGATCTGTGAGCTAGTGAGGGAGATATTAGTCTCCAGCTTCAGAGATTTTTGCAGTTTGTTCCTGTCATTGGCAGCAGAGAACTGGATGGAAAGACCGGGTATTGAACCTGGGTTGTCCATGCAATTCAAGACAGCTTTAGTCCACTGAGCTAAAGCCTAGGCAATACACAAGTCTTCAGGTCTGAGGAAAGGATTACTCATCACAATGAAACATGTGAAGTTGACCAAATCCATCCAAGTGCTGAAGTTGTGTTCTTGATCTAATAGCTGCAACATATAGATATATAAGTGTGTCACAGGGAATCTGAGTGAATGGTAGAAGTATTCCTGATGAGTTGTCTCAAGGGGAATCAATGAATTATGTAGAGTGTAACCTAATACCCACGGGTCTGCCAGTCACAGTGACAATGGCACCGGAGGGGACGGCTGCCGTTTTACAGGCTCCTAACCAATTGTGCTATTTTGTGTTTTTTTGGTTGTTGTTTTGAACTTATTTTGTACATAATATTTCTGATCGAAAAGAGCTTCTGGATATCAGAACAGCAATTACTGACCTCAAACTGGACAAAGATTTTTTCTTTAATGAGTCTGACGCGAAGGATATACTGTTGCTCCCGGACCAGGCCCAAATCCCCGTCATTCACATGAAGAGGAGACGGAGATCCGATTCCCTGACTTTCCATAACAAAGCCATCACCTACAAAGAGATGAACCTGGAGAAGAGTCCCCTAATCAAGCTGGTCCTTGGGCTCTGATCACAAACACAAACACACCCCACAGAGCCCCAGGACAGCAACACAACAAGACCCAACCAAATCATGAGGACACGAAAAGATAACAACTGAGCAAACTAGAATGCTATTTGGCCCTAAACAGAGAGTACACAGTGGCAGAATACCTGAGCACAGTGACTGACACAAAATTAAGGAAAGCTTTGACTATGTACAGACTCAGTGAGCATAGCTTTGCTATTGAGAAAGGCCACCATAGGCAGACCTGGTTCTGAAGAGAAGACAGGCAATGTGCAACACTGCCCACAAAATTAGGTAGAAACTGAGCTGCACTTCAGAACCTTCTGCCAAATGTATGCCCATATTAAAGACACATATTTCCCTCAGATTACACAGACCCACAAATATTTTAATTTTTTTGATAAACTCCCATATCTATTGGGTGAAATCCCACAGTGTGCCATCACAGCAGCAAGATTTGTAACCTGCTGCCACAAGAAAAGGGCAACCAGTGAAGAACAAACACCATTGTAAATTCAACCCATATTTATGTTTATTTATTTTCCCTTTTGTACTTTAACTATTTGCACATCGTTGCAACACTGTATTTAGACATAATATGACATTTGAAATGTCTTTATTCTTTTGGGAACTTTGTAAATGTTATACTTACTGTTTGTTTATTATCCATTTCACTTGCTTTTGCAATGTAAACATGTGTTTCCCGAGCCAAGGCCCCTTGAATTGAATTGATAAAGGGGGCACAGATCTGGGTGCCTTGTGAGAATTCGTCGCCGAGTGGATAACCCACCTCTACCATCCGTGCTACTGGCCAACGTGCAATCACTGGAGAATAAACTGGATGAGCTCCGTTCGAGACTATCCTACCAACAGAGACATTAAAAACTGTAATATCTTATGTTTCACCGACGACACAGATAATATACAGTTGGCTGGGTTTTCCGTGCATTGGCAAGACAGAACAGCAACCTCTGGTAAGACGAGGGGTGGTGCTTGCCTGAGGTAAAGTACCTCATGATAAGCTGTAGACCACACGATCTACCAAGAGAGTTCTCATCTATATTTTTCATTTCTGCCTATTTACCACCACAAACCGATGCTGGCACTAAGACTGCACTCAACCAACTGTATAAAGTCATACATAATTATTTTAATTTTATTTAACCTTTATATAACTAGGCAAGTCAGTAAAGAACAAATTCTTATTTACAATGTCGGCCTACCCCAGCCAAACCCAGACGACGCTGGGCCAATTGTGCGCCGCCCTTCGGGACTCCCAATTGCGGCCGGATGTAAAACAGCCTGGATTCGAACCAGGAACTGTAGTGACACCTCTTACATTGAGATGCATTGCCACTCGGGAGCAAACAAAGAAACGTTCATCCAGAAGCGGTTCCTAGTGGCCGGGGACTTTAATGCAGGCAAACTTAAATCAGTTTTACCTCCTTTCTACCAGCATGTTAAATGTACAACCAGAGGAAAAGAAACTCTAGACCACCTTTACTCCACACAGAGACATGTACAAAGCTCTCCCTCGCCCTCAATTTGGCAAATCTGACCATAATTCTATCCTCCTGATTACTGCTTACAAGCAAAAACTAAAGCAGGAAGTACCAGTGACTCGCTCAATACGGAAGTGGTCAGATGAAGCGAATGCTACGCAACCGGACTGTTTTGCTAGCACAGAATGGAAAATGTTCCCGGGATTCATCCAATGAAATTGAAGAGTATACCACCACAGCCAACGGCTTCATCAATAAGTGCATTGAGGACGTCATCCCTACAGTGACTGTACGTACATATCCCAACCAGAAGCCATGGATCACAGGAAACATCCTCACTGAGATAAAGGCTAGAGCTTCCGCTTTCAAGGAGCAAGCCGCTTATAAGAAATCCCGCTATTCCCTCAGACAAACCATCAAACAGGCAAAAGCGTCAATACAGTACTAAGATTGAATCCTACAACACCGGCTCTGACACTCGTCGGATGTGGCAGGGCTTGCAAACTATTACAGACTACAAAGAGAAACTCAGCCCTGAGCTTCACAGTGACTCGAGCCTACCAGATGAGCTAATTTTATTTTTATGCTCGCTTTGAGGCAGCACCAGCTGTTCCAGACGCTTTCCATAGCTGATGTGAGCAAGACTTTTAAACATGTCAACATTCAGAAGGCCGTGGGGCAATTACCAGGACGTGTACTCGGAGCATGTGCGGACCGACTGGCAAATGTCTTCACTGACAATTTCAACCTTTCCCTGATTGAGTCTGTAATACCAACATGTTTCAAGCAGACCACCACAGTCCCAAGAATGCAAAGGTAACCTGTCTAAATGACCACCGCCACATAGCACTCAGGTCGGTAGCCATGAAATGCTTTGAAAGGCTGGTCATGGCTCACATCATCACCATCATGCCTGAAACTCTAGACCCACTCCAATTCGCATACCGCCCAAACAGATCCACAGATGCCGCAAATTCAATTGCACTCCACACTGCCCTTTCCCACTTGGACAAAAGGTACATTACTGTATGTGAGAATGCTGTTCATTGATTACAGCTCAGTGTTCAACACCATAGAGCCCCCAATGCTCATCACTAAACTAAGGACACTGGGACTAAACACCTCCCTATGCAATTGGATCCTGGACTTCCTGACGGGCCGCCCCCAGGTGGTAAGGGTAGGCAACAACACATCTGCCACGCTGATCCACAACACGGGGGCCCCTCAGGGGTGCATGCTTAGTCCCCTCCTGTACTCCCTGTTCACTCATGACTGCATGGCCAAGCATGACTCCAACAGCATCATTAAATTTGCTTATGACATAATGGTGGTAGGCCTGATCACCGACAACAATGAGACAGCCTATAGGGAGAGAACTGGCAGTGTGGTGCTAGGACAACAACTTCTCCCTCAACCCGAGCAAGACAAAGGAGCTGATCGTGGACTATAGGAAAAGGAGGGCTGGACACGCCCCCATTCTCATCGACAGGGCTGTAGTGGAGCGGGTTGAGATCTTCAAGTTCCCTGGTGTCCACATCACCAACAAACTATCATGGTCCAAACACACCAAGACTGTTGTAAAGAGGGCACAACAATGTCTATACCCCCTCAGTAGACTGAAAATATTTGTCATGGGTCCCCAGATCCTCAAAAAATTATACAGCTGCACAATCAACAGCATGCTGTCTGGTTGCATCACCGCTACAGAGGGTAGTGAGTATAGCCCAGTACATCACTGGGGCCAAGCTTCCTCCCAACCAGGAGCTCTATACTAGGTCGGTGTCAGAGGAAGGCCCCAAAAATGGTCAAAGATTCCAGCCACCCTTGTCATAAACTGTTCTCTCCACTACCATATGGCAAGCAGTACCGGAGCACCAAGTCTAGGTCCAAGAGGCTTCTAAACAGCCCCGTTTTGTTTTTATACTCGCTAGAGTGTAACCTTATACCCATGGGTCAGCCAATCAGAGTGTGGTAGTTATGTAGAGTGTAACCTGATACCCACGGGTTAGCCAGTCACAGTATGGTAGTTACAGTATGTAGAGTGTAACCTGATACCCACGGGTTAGCCAGTCACAGTGTGGTAGTTATGTAGAGTGTAACCTGATACCCACGGGTTAGCCAGTCACAGTATGGTAGTTACAGTATGTAGAGTGTAACCTTATACCCATGGGTCAGCCAATCAGAGTGTGGTAGTTATGTAGAGTGTAACCTGATACCCACGGGTTAGCCAGTCACAGTATGGTAGTTATGTAGAGTGTAACCTGATACCCACAGGTCATTCAGTCACAGTATGGTAGTTATGTAGAGTGTAACCTGATACCCACGGGTCAGCCAGTCACAGTGTGGTAGTTAAGTAGAGTGTAACCTGATACCCACGGGTCAGCCAGTCACAGTATGGTAGTTATGTAGAGTGTAACCTGATACCCACTGGTCAGCCAGTCACAGTGTGGTAGTTATGTAGAGTGTAACCTGATACCCACGGGTCAGCCAGTCACAGTATGGTAGTTATGTAGAGTGTAACCTGATACCCACGGGTCAGCCAGTCAGAGTGTGGTAGTTATGTAGAGTGTAACCTGATACTCACGGATCAGCCAGTCAGAGTGTGGTAGTTATGTAGAGTGTAACCTGATACCCACGGGTCAGCCAGTCACAGTGTGGTAGTTAAGTAGAGTGTAACCTGATACCCACGGGTCAGCCAGTCAGTGTGTGTTAGTTATGTAGAGTGTAACCTGATACCCACGGGTCAGCCAGTCAGAGTGTGGTAGTTATGTAGAGTGTAACCTGATACCCACGGGTCAGCCAGTCACAGTGTGGTAGTTATGTAGAGTGTAACCTGATACCCACTGGTCAGCCAGTCAGAGTGTGGTAGTTATGTAGAGTGTAATCTGATACCCACGGGTCAGCCAGTCAGAGTGTGGTAGTTATGTAGAGTGTAACCTGATACCCTCGGGTCAGCCATTCAGTGTGTGGTAGTTATGTAGAGTGTAACCTGATACCCATGGTTCAGCCAGTCAGAGTGTGGTAGTTATGTAGAGTGTAATCTGATACCCACGGGTCAGCCAGTCACAGTGTGGTAGTTATGTAGAGTGTAACTTGATACCCACGGTTCAGCCAGTCACAGTGTGGTAGTTATGTAGAGTGTAACCTGATACCCACGGGTCAGCCAGTCACAGGGTGGAAGTTATGTAGAGTGTAACCTGATACCCACGGGTCATTCAGTCAGAGTGTGGTAGTTATGTAGAGTGTAACCTGATACCCACGGGTCAGCCAGTCACAGTGTGGAAGTTATGTAGAGTGTAACCTGATACCCACGGGTCATTCAGTCACAGTGTGGTAGTTATGTAGAGTGTAACCTGATACCCACGGGTCAGCCAGTCACATTGTGGTAGTTAAATAGAGTGTAACCTGATACCCACGGGTCAGCCAGTCGGAGTGTGGTAGTTATGTAGAGTGTAACCTGATACCCACGGGTCAGCCAGTCACAGTATGGTAGTTATGTAGAGTGTAACCTGATACCCACGGGTCAGCCAGTCACAGGGTGGTAGTCATGGAACAAGCAGGGTCTGGTTGCCTGGCTGCTGCTGACTCCCTTCAGGCTTCAGCATGACAACATTCTGTTGATTATCTCACCACAGACCGACCGTTAGTTTTTACCCACTGTCCAGAGTCAGACTGGTAGAAAGAGATTGTCCATGCAGATTATTCTGAAATAGATACAGATTAATAAAACAAGGTCTGTCATGTGAGACACCAGCACTCCTTAAGGGAGCACCTTAATCAGATTTCTCTATCCAGACTACCCAGTGTGCTGAATATGAAATGTCATATCTGTTGAGTTGACCAGAATGGTGTGCTGTGGATTAGACCAGTCAGTTTTTGCTCATTTGACATTAGAAGTCATTGTAGGAAAGTTTTTTTTATATTTACAGTCAGCTAGAAGTAGTTTAATGAGTTTAATGAGTTTAATGAGTTTAATGAATACTACTGTACTTCCGGCGCCGACAGAGATGGCCGCCTCGCTTCGCGTTCCTAGGAAACTATGCAGTTTTTTGTTTTTTTACGTGTTATTTCTTACACTAGTACCCCAGGTCATCTTAGGTTTCTTTACATACAGCCGAGAAGAACTACTGAATATAAGATCAGCGTCAACTCACCATCAGTACGACCAAGAATATGTTTTTCGCGATGCGGATCCTGTGTTCTGCCTTACAACCAGTGTAACCGAGTGGATCACATGCAGCGACCAAAAAAAAAAAACGACTCAGAAAAAGAGGGAAACGAAGCGGTCTTCTGGTCAGACTCCGGAGACGGGCACATCGTGCACCACTCCCTAGCATTCTTCTTGCCAATGTCCAGTCTCTTGACAACAAGGTTGATGAAATCCGAGCAAGGGTAGCATTCCAGAGGGACATCAGAGACTGTAACGTTCTTTGCTTCACGGAAACATGGCTAACTGGAGAGACGCAATCCGAAGCGGTGCAGCCAGCGGGTTTCTCCACGCATCGCGCCGACAGAAACAAACATCTTTCTGGTAAGAAGACGGGCGGGGGCGTATGTCTTATGGCCAACGTGACATGGTGTGATGAAAGAAACATACAGGAACTCAAATCCTTCTGTTCACCTGATTTAGAATTCCTCACAATCAAATGTAGACCGCATTATCTACCAAGAGAATTCTCTTCGATTATAATCACAGCCGTATATATCCCCCCAAGCAGACACATCGATGGCTCTGAACGAACTTTATTTAACTCTCTGCAAACTGGAAACAATTTATCCGGAGGCTGCATTCATTGTAGCTGGGGATTTTAACAAGGCTAATCTGAAAACAAGACTCCCTAAATTTTATCAGCATATCGATTGCGCAACCAGGGGTGGAAAGACCCTGGATCATTGTTACTCTAACTTCCGCGACGCATATAAGGCCCTGCCCCGCCCCCTTTCGGAAAAGCTGACCACGACTCCATTTTGTTGATCCCTGCCTACAGACAGAAACTAAAACAAGAAGCTCCCACGCTGAGGTCTGTCCAACGCTGGTCCGACCAAGCTGACTCCACACTCCAAGACTGCTTCCATCACGTGGACTGGGAGATGTTTCGTATTGCGTCAGACAACAACATTGACGAATACGCTGATACGGTGTGCGAGTTCATTAGAACGTGCGTTGAAGATGTCGTTCCCATAGCAACGATTAAAACATTCCCTAACCAGAAACCGTGGATTGATGGCAGCATTCGTGTGAAACTGAAGGCACGAACCACTGCTTTTAATCAGGGCAAGGTGTCTGGTAACATGACTGAATACAAACAGTGCAGCTATTCCCTCCGCAAGGCTATCAAACAAGCTAAGCGCCAGTACAGAGACAAAGTAGAATCTCAATTCAACGGCTCAGACACAAGAGGTATGTGGCAGGGTCTACAGTCAATCACGGACTACAGGAAGAAACCCAGCCCAGTCACGGACCAGGATGTCTTGCTCCCAGGCAGACTAAATAACTTTTTGCCCGCTTTGAGGACAATACAGTGCCACTGACACGGCCTGCAACGGAAACATGCGGTCTCTCCTTCACTGCAGCCGAAGTGAGTAAGACATTTAAACGTGTTAACCCTCGCAAGGCTGCAGGCCCAGACGGCATCCCCAGCCGCGCCCTCAGAGCATGCGCAGACCAGCTGGCCGGTGTGTTTACGGACATATTCAATCAATCCCTATACCAGTCTGCTGTTCCCACATGCTTCAAGAGGGCCACCATTGTTCCTGTTCCCAAGAAAGCTAAGGTAACTGAGCTAAACGACTACCGCCCCGTAGCACTCACATCCGTCATCATGAAGTGCTTTGAGAGACTAGTCAAGGACCATATCACCTCCACCCTACCTGACACCCTTGACCCACTCCAATTTGCTTACCGCCCAAATAGGTCCACAGACGATGCAATCTCAACCACACTGCACACTGCCCTAACCCATCTGGACAAGAAGAATACCTATGTGAGAATGCTGTTCATCGACTACAGCTCGGCATTCAACACCATAGTACCCTCCAAGCTCGTCATCAAGCTCGAGACCCTGGGTCTCGACCCCGCCCTGTGCAACTGGGTACTGGACTTCCTGACGGGCCGCCCCCAGGTGGTGAGGGTAGGCAACAACATCTCCTCCCCGCTGATCCTCAACACTGGGGCCCCACAAGGGTGCGTTCTGAGCCCTCTCCTGTACTCCCTGTTCACCCACGACTGCGTGGCCATGCACGCCTCCAACTCAATCATCAAGTTTGCGGACGACACAACAGTGGTAGGCTTGATTACCAACAACGACGAGACGGCCTACAGGGAGGAGGTGAGGGCCCTCGGAGTGTGGTGTCAGGAAAATAACCTCACACTCAACGTCAACAAAACTAAGGAGATGATTGTGGACTTCAGGAAACAGCAGAGGGAACACCCCCATCCACATCGATGGAACAGTAGTGGAGAGGGTAGCAAGTTTTAAGTTCCTCGGCATACACATCACAGACAAACTGAATTGGTCCACTCACACAGACAGCATCGTGAGGAAGGCGCAGCAGCGCCTCTTCAACCTCAGGAGGCTGAAGAAATTCGGCTTGTCACCAAAAGCACTCACAAACTTCTACAGATGCACAATCGAGAGCATCCTGGCGGGCTGTATCACCGCCTGGTATGGCAACTGCACCGCCCTCAACCGTAAGGCTCTCCAGAGGGTAGTGAGGTCTGCACAACGCATCACCGGGGGCAAACTACCTGCCCTCCAGGACACCTACACCACCCGATGCTACAGGAAGGCCATAAAGATCATCAAAGACATCAACCACCCGAGCCACTGCCTGTTCACCCCGCTGCCATCCAGAAGGCGAGGTCAGTACAGGTGCATCAAATCTGGGACCGAGAGACTGAAAAACAGCTTCTATCTCAAGGCCATCAGACTGTTAAACAGCCACCACTAACATTGAGTGGCTACTGCCAACACACTGTCAATGACACTGACTCTACTCCAGCCACTTTAATCATGGGAATTGATGGGAAATTATGTAAATATATCACTAGCCACTTTAAACAATGCTACCTTATATAATGTTACTTACCCTACATTGTTCATCTCATATGCATATGTTGATACTGTACTCTATATCATCGACTGCATCCTTATGTAATACATGTATCACTAGCCACTTTAACTATGCCACTTGGTTTACATACTTATCTCATATGTATATACTGTACTCGATATCATCTACTGTATCTTGCCTATGCTGCTCTGTACCATCACTCATTCATATATCCTTATGTACATATTCTTTATCCCCTTACACTGTGTATGACAGTAGTTTTTTTTGGAATTGTTAGTTAGATTACTTGCTCGTTATTACTGCATTGTCGGAACTAGAAGCACAAGCATTTCGCTACACTCGCATTAACATCTGCTAACCATGTGTATGTGACAAATAAAATTTGATTTTGATTTGAGTTAGAAAAACAAATCATATTGCTCTGAGTCTGCAGATTTCCTCTTGCATCATTGCTGATAACTGCTTCTCTCTCTCTCCGCAGCCAAAAAAGCAGAGGCTCGCTTTGCCTCTCTCAAAACAGAAGGAAATGAGCATGTGAGGAAAAGCCAGTTCCATGACGGTCTAGAAAAGTACAGTGAATGCCTTAAAATCAAACCTGACGAGTGTTCCTGCTTTACCAACAGGTGACCCCTAACCCTGCTAAGCATACTAACCCTAATCCTGCTAGCATACTAACCCTAACCCTGTTAGCATACTAACCCTAACCCTGCTAGCATACTAACCCTAACCCTGCTAGCATACTAACCCTAACCCTGTTAACATACTAACCCTAACCCTGTTAGCATACTAACCCTAACCCTGCTAGCATACTAACCCTAACCCTGCTAGCATACTAACCCTAACCCTGCTAGCATACTAACCCTAACCCTGTTAACATACTAACCCTAACCCTGTTAGCATACTAACCCTAACCCTGCTAGCATACTAACCCTAACCCTGTTAACATACTAACCCTAACCCTGTTAGCATACTAACCCTAACCCTGCTAATCCTGCCCCGCTAGCATACTAACCCTAACCCTGCTAGCATACTAACCCTAACCCTAATCCTACTAGCATACTAACCCTAACCCTGTTAGCATACTAACCCTAACCCTACTAGCATACTAACCCTAACCCTGCTAGCATACTAACCCTAACCCTACTAGCATACTAACCCTAACCCTGTTAGCATACTAACCCTAACCCTGCTAGCATACTAACCCTAAACCTGCTAGCATACTACCCTAACCCTGCTAGCATACTAACCCTAACCCTGCTAGCATACAAACCCTAATCATGTTAGCATACTAACCATAATCCTAATAGCATACTAACCCTAACCTGACAAGTGTTCCTGCTTTAGCAACAGGTGACCCCTAATCCTTCAGATCAAACCTAAGTTAATACTTACAGTAGATAATAGGAAGTGCTTATAGACAAGATTTACATTTGAGTTATTCAGCAGATAGATCTCCAGAGCCACTTACAGTTAGTGGATTCATCATAACCACATATCTCAGTCAAGTCCATTTTTCCTCAGTAATGTCCATGCTAGTAGGGGGAAGTCCATTTTTCCTCAGTAATGTCCATGCTAGTAGGGGGAAGTCCATTTTTCATCAGTAATGTCCATGCTAGTAGGGGAAGTCCATTTTCCTCAGTAATGTCCATACTAGTAGGGGAAGTCCATTTTTCCTCAGTAATGTCCATGCTAGTAGGGGGAAGTCCATTTTTCATCAGTAATGTCCATGCTAGTAGGGGGAAGTCCATTTTTCCTCAGTAATGTCCATACTAGTAGGGGGAAGTCCATTTTTCCTCAGTAATGTCCATGCTAGGAGGGGGAAGTCCATTTTTCCTCAGTAATGTCCATGCTAGTAGGGGGAAGTCAAGTGCGAGTGGCATTTATTTGATTTATTTTTATATGATTGTAAGCACAGTTCTTTATCAGTGTAGTACTGTACACAAAAATTGCCATGATACATGACCACTTTCAAGCCCACTGTCAGTCCTTAACTCCTACCCTTCACCCCCAGAGCCATCTGTTATCTGAGACTGGGTTGTTTTGAAGAGGCCAGACAGGACTGTGACTCCGCCCTCAAGCTGGAACCAACCAATAAGAAGGCCTTCTATAGACGGGCGCTGGCGTTTAAAGGCTTACAGGTGGTTATCTATTATTCAAAGTCCTAGTTGGTTCAACGCATGTTTTTGTGTGAAGAACAAGGAAAACCAATGAACACTGTGTTTTCCAAAAACAGAAAAACAGCTTGTTTTTTGTTCACTCAGCAGATAAACCAAAAACAATTAACATGTGGGTGGGGTTACATGTGGAATGCATTTTATTGGCCAAATGCACAACCAATACTTCCTGTCCCTTCAAAATCAAATCAAAATCAAATCAAATCAAATTTATTTATATAGCCCTTCGTACATCAGCTGATATCTCAAAGTGCTGTACAGAAACCCAGCCTAAAACCCCAAACAGCAAGCAATGCAGGTGTAGAAGCACGAAATAGGAGTTCACCCTTCTAACCTCATCTACTATCTATTAAGTCACCAATTAATAGCTATTTATTCATCTATTAATTAAGTCACCAATTAATAGCTATTTATTAATCTATTACTGTAAATGGTTAGCTGGTTAGCAAATTGATCAGAAACCCCCGCCCACCAGTCTCAATGTCAACAGTGAAGAGGCGACTCCAGGATGCTGGCCTTCTAGGCAGAGTTCCTCTGTCCAGTGTCTGTGTTCTTTTGCCCATCTTAATCTTTTATTTTTATTGGCCAGTCTGTGATATGTCTTTTTCTTTGCAACTCTGCCTAGAAGGCCAGCATCCTGGAGTTGCCTCTTTGCTGTTGACGTTGAGACTGGTGTTTTTCAGGTACTATTTAATGAACCTGCCAGTTGAGGACTTGTGAGGCGTCTGTTTCTCAAACTAGACACTCTAATATACTTGTCCTCTTGTTCAGTTGTGCACTGGGGCCTCCCACTACTCTTTCTATTCTGGTTAGGGCCAGTTTGCGCTGTTCTGTGAAGGGAGTAGTACACAGAGTTGTACGAGATCTTCAGTTTCTTGGCAAATTCTCTCATGGAATAGCCTTCATTTCTCAGAACAAGAATAGACTGATGAGTTTCAGAAGAAAGTTATTTGTTTCTGGCCAATTTGAGCCTGTATTCGAACCAACAAATGCCGATGCTCCAAATACTTAACTAGTCTACAGAAGGCCTGTTTTATTGCCTCTTTAATCAGCACAACCGTTTTCAGCTGTGCTAACATAATTACAAAAGGGTTTTCTAATGATCAATTAGCCTTTTAAAATTATAAACTTGGATTAGCTAACACAACGTGTCATTGGAACACAGGAGTGATAGTTTCTGATAATGGCCCTCTGTGCGCCTACGTAGATATTCCATTTAAAAAATCAGCCGTTTCCAGCCACAATAGTCATTTACAACATCAACAATGTCTACACTGTATTTCTGATCATTTTAATGTTATTTTAATGGACAAAAAAGGTGATTTTCTTTCAAAAACAAGGACATTTCTTAGTGACCCCAAACCTTTGAACGGTAGTGTACGTACAAACAGGGACACACTCCAACTCTCCAACATAGTTTACAAAGGCAGTATTTGTTTAGTGAGTAAAAATTAAAACTTATAATCAATATAAATAGTAAAGTCAGGTAATGATACTCCAAAATATCTACTTACAATAAGTAGTACTTTACAGATATGCCCAAAACACTACTTAAATAGTCCTTTAAAGTGTTTTTACTTAAGTACTTTACACCACTGGCATTAATATATGACTTAATAGGTATAATAGATAGTAGATTAATAGAATGAAGTTAGAAGGATGAACTTCTATTTTGAAGAGACAGGAACTGTTGCATGTGCATTTGTAAAATGACAGGCATTCCACATGTAACCACACCCACTTGTGAAAATAGAAACATGAAGTCGTTTTTTTGTTTATATGTAAAATATATATTTTTAAAAAGCCTTTTTCACGTTGCAGATTTTTCTGTTATAAACTTGGAAAAAATGGTTTTGTGCCCATGTTTTTGTGAGAAGAACAAGGAAAACCAATGGACACTATCGCCCTTGAGGATAGAAGAGATGCAACATGTTTTTATTATTATTGTCCAGTCATGTGGTCCAGTGCTGCAGAGGACTGAGTTAAGGTGCTTCTGGCCCAGAACAGAGCAACACATCCTGCTCTTCATTGTAATCAGAGGGCTGATATTAATACTATGCATCCCAGTGTCTCTTGGCTAAGAGTTGAGGGGAGACTGACTGCATCACTTCATGTTTTAATAAGGAACATTAATGTGTTGAAAATACCAAATGGTTTGCATAGTCAACTTACACGCAGCTCCAGAACAAATTGAAGAAAGCGTACAGTATTATATAGAGCCATTATTGCATGGAACTTCCTTCCATCTCATATTGCTCAAATGAACAGCAAACCTGGTTTAACAAAACTAATAAAGCAAAACCTCACGGCACAACGCCTCTCCCCTATTGGACCTAGATAGTTTGTGTGTATTGATATGTAGGATATGTGTGCTGTTTTAAAAACATGTATGTAGTTCTGTTCTTGTCTATTAATGTTCTGTAATATGTTGTGTTTTGTGTGGATCCCGGGACAAGTAGTTGCTGCTGTCGCAAAGTCTAATGGGGATCCTAATAAAATACCAAATACCATTGATTTTTAACCACTTTTTGACATTCTACCTCCCCCTCCTTCTCTCACTCTTTCTCCACACACTCTCACCCTTTCTTCATCCTCACTCTCTTTTCCTCTACCCCACTCTCTTCGCCTCCTCTCCCTCCCTTCCCAGGACTACCTGTCTTCCAGCAGTGACCTCCAGGAGGTGTTACAGCTGGACCCCAATGTCCACGAGGCTGAACAGGAGCTGGAGACTGTGACAGGGCTGCTCAGACAGAGCCTCATGGACGGAGCCCAACTCACACCCAGGGTAGATACCCAACGCACACCCAGGGTAGATACCCAACGCACACCCAGGGTAGATACCCAACGCACACCCAGGGTAGATACCCAACACACACCCAGGGTAGATACCCAACGCACACCCAGGGTAGATACCCAACACACACCCAGGGTAGGTACCCAATACACACCCAGGGTAGGTACTCAACACACACCCAGGGTAGATACCCAACACACACCCAGGGTAGGTCCCCAACACACACCCAGGGTAGGTCCCCAACACACACCCAGGGTAGATACCCAACACACACCCAGGGTAGGTCCCCAACACACACCCAGGGTAGGTACTCAACACACACCCAGGGTAGATACTCAACACACACCCAGGGTAGATACCCAACACACACCCAGGGTAGGTCCCAACACACACCCAGGGTAGGTCCCCAACACACACCCAGGGTAGATACCCAACTCACACCCAGGGTAGATACCCAACACACACCCAGGGTAGATACTCAACACACACCCAGGGTAGGTACTCAACACACACCCAGGGTAGGTACCCAACTCTTTATTCCACCTCAGGTTTGATGTCAGAGATCAGACTGAACTCTTTATTCCACCTCAGGTTTGATGGCAGAGATGAGACTGCCACGGGAGACTGTATAGGAGGCTGATGAAGAGAGAGACTGATGGAGACCTGGGAAGGCTGTTCAGGCCTCATCATCCCTCACAGAGTTGACATGAACTAAGGTGAACTATGCTGGATGTTGGGCTCTGACTCCATCTGCCTTCAAAGAGCATCATTAAAGCATTGTGTCGACGACGGCAGAGCGTTGTTCAATAATACACAGCAGGCAGCTGCATCCTTCATTTCCATAGATGCAATGCAGCTTCTTACATTTACATTTGTCATTTAGCAGATGCTCTTATCCAGAGAGACTTACAGTAGTGAGTCATTTAGCAGACTCTCTTATCCAGAGAGACTTACAGTTAGTGCATTCTTTACCTCAGCATGCTCAGACCCCCTACAGCAACACACTGTAGAGAAAGGGTGCGTCACAAATGATGCCCTACTCTCTATAAAGTGCACTATGTTTGACCAGGGCTCATAGGTCTATAATCAAATGTAGTGCACTATATATGGGATAGGGGTGCCATTTGGGACTCAGACCCAAAATCTTAAAAGCTAGGAGTGACTAGTTTTGCAGAAGTATTTGATTTCTTCCCACTAACAGCAGATTATGCAGACCGGCGGTATTACAGATTGGAGAAGCGATCGACAGAAGCTCTAGAAGCACACTGGAACACAATGTGGGAGAGATGTGGTGTGCCTTATTGAGATTCAAGTTGAACCATATATTTGGGAAGTGTAATCTGAACCTCAGAGAAATAACATCCTTGTATATATATAATAAACTGCTGCTTTGATACACTGCAGAGTATTTTACATGAGGAAGTCAGTCATGTACCTTTTCAACCTTTAACTGTTGGCTAATGAATGCATAATGAAAGATGGACAACTGTGTATATCATGTACTGTATGCTTTTAATCTCAGGTTCAGTCTTGAACATGACCATGATTGTATGGTAAATGTTAGCTCTGGTCCATGGCGTTAGAGGAATTGTAACGGCCTGGACCAGAGCTAGGTAAATGTGTATAGTAGTCAAACACTGATCTGCTAGTTTTCAGATGTTGCTCTACTGCTTTATAAAATCCCCAAACCCCCTTCAGATAGTTATCTGTTGAGTTAGAGATCAACCCCCTTCAGATAGTTATCTGTTGAGTTAGAGATCAACCCCCTTCAGATAGTTATCTGTTGAGTTAGAGATCAACCCCCTTCAGATAGTTATCTGTTGAGTTAGAGGTATTTCAGTTAGTGTCTGAAACTGATTAATAACAAGCTGCGTGTGTTGAATATATTGTGAATGTTCTGCTTTCACCACAGATTGGTCTATTTAGAACATAGACACCTCTGAGGTGGTTGTTCATGATTAAACACTTCTGCTTTGTACTGTATACCATGTGTTCATTCTGAAAGATGTCTAGAGTTGACTTCATGCAGTCAGTTACAGTCCTACTGTAGGACTGATGATATGAAGCAACTTACTTGATGACTCTCAGTATTTTAGTTGTCCCGATGACAAATTCATTTTGTATGTTCAACAACAAAGTATTAGCCTGAGTGCCAGCCTGTTTGAGCTGTCATGCCAAACAGTTTGGTTTGAGCTATGGAGTTGGCCAGAGCACAAACAGATCTGGGACCAGGCTACAAAAGGAGACTACAGATCTGGGACCAGGCTACAAAAGGAGACTACAGATCTGGGACCAGGCTATAGAAAGAGACAACAGATCTGGGACCAGGCTATAGAAGGAGACCACAGATCTGGGACCAGACTAACAACTTACACTCATGGGTTTATTTTTGTAAAATATGCATTTACATACCAATTATGAAGCAAATTAGAAAACAAATATACAAATACCATAAGCTCCAATCGCTCTCTACAAGTTAGACACTAGTCATCAAAGTATCATACAGAATCACAGGAAGTGGGAAAAGGGGGGTGGAAACAAATGGACAAACTGCAGCTTGTGGCATGTTATCAATCCAGACTGATATTTGAGCAGCACCACAACAGCAGATAAATGAACAGTTTAGGGGTCAACTTTTAGTTTAGAACATACAGCCATGCATTCTGAGGTATTGCAGGTACATGAACGTAGATTCGATCCTAACGGAACTGTTTCATTTAACATGTACTAAGACGTCAAAGAAGACGTCTTCCCTTGTCTCATTCCTGTTGATGAAACTATATCCATTCTTGACATTGAACCACTTGACTATACCTTTGTGACATACAGTGTAAAAGTGAAAGGGAACAGTACACACCTCAGAGAGACACTACACACCTCATCAAGGGTCCTTAGGAGTGAGGAGGGTTCATCCACAGTAGCCTGAGAACTGTTCTGTCTTTGGTAGGCTAGGTGGTTACCAGGTTGGTGTGTCCATTAAACTGTTCTGTCTTTGGTAGGCTAGGTGGTTACCAGGTTGGTGTGTCCATTAAACTGTTCTGTCTTTGGTAGGCTAGGTGGTTACCAAGTTTGTGTGTCCATTAAACTGTTCTGTCTTTGGTAGGCTAGGTGGTTACCAAGTTGGTGTGTCCATTAAACTGTTCTGTCTTTGGTAGGCTAGTTGGTTACCAAGTTGGTGTGTCCATTAAACTGTTCTGTCTTTGGTAGGCTAGTTGGTTACCAAGTTGGTGTGTCCATTAAACTGTTCTGTCTTTGGTAGGCTAGGTGGTTACCAGGTTGGTGTGTCCATTAAACTGTTCTGTCTTTGGTAGGCTAGTTGGTTACCAGGTTGGTGTGTCCATTAAACTGTTCTGTCTTTGGTAGGCTAGGTGGTTACCAAGTTTGTGTGTCCATTAAACTGTTCTGTCTTTGGTAGGCTAGGTGGTTACCAAGTTGGTGTGTCCATTAAACTGTTCTGTCTTTGGTAGGCTAGGTGGTTACCAAGTTTGTGTGTCCATCAGAATCTCTTGACTTGTTCAACACAATGATGAGGGGGATGGTTAGCATCTCTTGTCTTGATACATTTAAAAAAAATATTTAAAACATCCAATATACTTGCAGTGAAGCCACTCAACAACCACATCACACCAGTCAACTAACAGACTCCAATCCAGAGCGATACACAGAAGCAACAAAGGGTCAACGTCCTGCTCAAGAGCATGTTGACAGATCTCCCACAAGGTTTTTACCTCTTGGTGATGTCATTCGAAAACATAATGTTAACTTTCACTGCTATGCGGATGACACACAGCTGTATATTTCAATGAAACATGGTGAAGCCCCAAAATTGCCCTCGCTAGAAGACTGTGTTTCAGACATAAGGAAGTGGATGGCTGCAAACGTTCTACTTTTAAAATAGGACAAAACAGAGATGCTTGTTCTAGGTCCCAAGAAACAAAGAGATCTTCTGTTGAATCTGACAATTAATCTTGATGGTTGTACAGTCGTCTCAAATAAAACTGTGAAGGACCTTGGCGTTACTCTGGATCCTGATCTCTCTTTTTGACGAACATCTCAAGACTGTTTCAAGGACAACTTTTTTCCATCTACGTAACATTGCAAAAATCAGAAACATTCTGTCCAAAAATTATGCAGAAAAATTAATCCACGGTTTTGTTTCTTCTAGGTTAGATTACTACAATGCTCTACTTTCCGGCTACCCGGATAAAGCACTAAATAAACTTCAGTTAGTGCTAAATACGGCTGCTAGAATCCTGACTAGAACCAAAAAATTTGATCATATTACTCCACTGCTAGCCTCCCTACACTGGCTTCCTGTTAAGGCAAGGGATGATTTCAAGGTTCTACTGCTAACCTACAAAGCATTACATGGGCTTGCTCCTACCTATCTTTCCGATTTGGTCCTGCCGTACATACCTACACAAACACTACGGTCACAAGACGCAGGCCTCCTAACTGTCCCTAGAATTTCTAAGCAAACAGCTGGAGGCAGGGCTTTCTCCTATAGAGCTCCATTTTTATGGATTGGTCTGCCTACCCATGTGAGAGACGCAGACTCGGTCTCAAGCTTTAAGTGTTTACTAAAGACTCATCTCTTCAGTAGGTCATATGATTGAGTGTAGTCTGGCCCAGGAGTGTGAAGGTGAACGGAAAGGCTCTGGAGCAACGAACCGCCCTTGCTGTCTCTGCCTGGCCGGTTCCCCTCTCTCCACTGGGATTCTCTGCCTCTAACCTTATTACAGGGGCTGAGTCACTGGCTTACTGGTGCCCTTCCATGCCGTCCCTAGGAGGGCTGCGTCACTTGAGTGGGTTGAGTCACTGACGTGATTTTCCAGTCTGGGTTGGCACCCCCCTTGGGTTGTGCCGTGGCGGAGATCTTTGTGGGCTATACTCGGCCTTGTCTCAGGATGGTAAGTTGGTGGTTGAAGATATCCCTCTAGTGGTGTGGGGGCTGTGCTTTGGCAAAGTGGGTGGGGTTATATCCTGCCTGATTGTCAAATGTATTTATATAGCCCTTCATACATCAGCTGATATCTCAAAGTGCTGTACAGAAACCCAGCCAAAAACCCCAAACAGCAAGCAATGCAGAGCAGATGTAGAAGCACGGTGGCTAGGAAAAACTCCCTAGAAAGGCCAAAACCTAGGAAGAAACCTAGAGAGGAACCAGGCTATGTGGGGTGGCCAGTCCTCTTCTGGCTGTGCCGGGTGGAGATTATAACAGAACATGGCCAAGATGTTCAAATGTTCATAAATGACCAGCATGGTCAAATAATAATAATCACAGGCAGAACAGTTGAAACTGGAGGTGGACTGGGGACAGCAAGGAGTCATCATGTCAGGTAGACCTGAGGCATGGTCCTAGGGCTCAGGTCCTCCGAGAGAGAGAAAGAAAGAGAGAAATAGAGAATTAGAGAGAGCATACTTAAATTCATACAGGACACCGGATAGGACAGGAGAAGTACTCCAGATATAACAAACTGACCCTAGCCCCCCGACACATAAACTACTGCAGCATAAATACTGGAGGCTGATCAGAATACAGAAAGTTGATATTTCCCCAACAGTGTTTCCTGTCAATGCAATTTTTTTAACCTTTTTTTAACTAGGCGAGTCAGTTAAGAACAAATTCTTATTTACAATGACAGCCTAGGAACAGTGGGTTAAATGCCTTGTTCAGGGAAAGAACACAGATTATTACCTTGTCAGCTCAGGGATTTGATCATGCAACCTTCCAGTTACTAGTCCAATGCTCTAACCACTAGGCTACCTGCCACCCCTCCACTCTAACCACTAGGCTACCTGCCACCCCTCCACTCTAACCACTAGGCTACCTGCTGCCCCTATTTACTAAACCATGTATTAAATTCTAACTACAATACTAATCCAGAAGTGAAAGATGTTCCAAAATGGAGAAGGAAACTAAAAGGCATGTCATAAATTTTGTCTGGACTATCTGAAAACCTGCAGTGATTGAGCCTGCTAGTAGGTGGAGACACAGATCACTCCAAACTGCATGTTGAGTGCCTCCAGGGCATTTAAGGAGTGATAGATGGATAGATGGATGACCCCTCTCAGATACCGCCATCTTTGGGGGTCATCATATTCATCATCCTAAAGATAAGCGTTAACAATCAGTCCTTAGCGTAGAGTGTGTGAGTGTAGTAGTTATTGTGTGGGTGAGACATCAGAACAGGGACTGTAGTAACAGTGTGTAGTTAATGTGTGGGTGAGAGGTCGAACAGGGACTGTAGTAACAGTGATTAGTTAATGTGTGGGTGAGACATCAGAACAGGGACTGTAGTAACAGTGAGTGGTTAACATGTGGGTGAGACATCAGAACAGGGACTGTAGTAACAGTGAGTAGTTAATGTGTGGGTGAGAGGTCAGAACAGGGACTGTAGTAACACTGAGTAGTGATTAGGGACAGGGAGTCATCGGAAATCAGTTTTAGCTGCTGACAGTATTCAAGAAATCTCCCAGTAGATAATATTCCTGTTCTGTCAATAGGATTGTGAACTGGGTGGCCATACTTCAGAGCCATTCCTACACTACCAACTATAGTATAGAATGGACGATACTACTGTGACATTTACTCTGTAGTTTACAGAGCCTTCTGAAAGTATTTACACCCTTGACTTTTTCCACATGTTGTTGTGTTACATCCTGAATTTAAAATGGATTAAATTGATATGTTGTATAACTGGCCTACACACAATAGCCCATAATGTCAAAGTGGAATAATGTTTTTTTTTTATAATCTCAAAATAATTAACAATGAACATCTGAAATGTTGAGTCAAAAATTATTCAACCCTTTTGTTACGGCAAGCCTAAATAAAATTAGCTTAACAAGACAAGTTGCATGGACTAACTGTGTGCAATAATAGTGTTGAACATGATATTTTAATGACTACCTCATCTCTGTACCCCACACATACAATTATCTGTAGTCCCTCAGTCTAGCAGTGAATTTCAAACACAGATTCATCCACAAAGACCAGGGAGGTTTTCCAATGCCTCGGAAGGAAGGGCACCTATTGGTAGATGGGTAAAAATAAAAAAAGCACACACTGAATATCCCTTTGAGCATGGTGAAGTTATTAATTACACTTTGGATGGTGTCTCAATACACCCAGTCACTACAAAGATGCAGGCGCCTTTCCAAACTCTGCTGGGATTTGAACATCAGGCCAATGGTGACTTTAAAACTGTTAGAGTTTAATGGCTGTGATAATGGCTGCTGGCCCAGACAACATCCTTAGCCGCGTCCTCAGAGCATCCGCAGACCAGCTGGCTGGTGTGTTTACGGACATATTTAAACCGCTCACTATCCCGTCTGTTGTCCCCACATGCTTCAAGATGTCTACCATTGTTCCTGTACCCAAGAAGGCAAAGATAACTGAACTAAATGACTATCGTAGCACTTACTTCTGTCATAATGAAGTGCTTTGGGTGGCTAGTCAAGGATCATATCATCGCCACCTTACCGGCAACCCTAGACCCCACTTCAATTTGCATACCACCCCAACAGGTCCACAGATGATGCAATCGCCATCACACTGCACACTGCCCTATCCCATCTAGACAAGAGGAATACCTATGTAAGAATGCTGTTCATTGACTACAGCTCAGCATTCAGCACCATAGTACCCTTCAAGCTCATCATCAAGCTAGAGGCCCTGGGTCTCAACCCCTCCCTGTGCAACTGGGTCCTGGACTTTCTGACGGGCCGCCCCCAGGTGGTGAAGGTAGGAAACAACATCTCCACTTAACCTCAACACTGGGGCCCCACAATTGTGCGTGCTCAGCCCCTTCCTGTACTCCCTGTTCACCCACGACTGCATGGCCATGCACGCCTCCAACTCAATCATCAAGTTAGCAGATGACACAACAGTAGTGGGCTTGATTACCAACAACGACGAGACTACAGGAAGGAGGAGAGGGCACTTGGAGTGTGGTGTTAGGAAAACAACCTCTCACTCAACGTCAACAAAACAAAGGAGATGATCGTGGACTTCAGGAAACACCCCCCTATCCACATCGAAGGGACAGCAGTGGAGAAGGTGGGACGTTTTAAGCTCCTGAGCGTACAGCCTGGTACGGAAACTGCACCACCCTCAACCACAAGGCTCTCCAGTGGGTGGTGCGGTCTGCACAATGCATCACCGGGGGCAAACTACCTGCCCTCCATGACACCTACAGCGCCCGATGTCAAAGGAAGGCCAAAAGGATCATCAAGGACAACAACCACCTGAGCCACTGTCTGTTAATACTGCTACCATCCAGAAGGTGAGGTAAGTACAGGTACATCAAAGCTTGGACAGAGAGACTGAAAAACAGCTTCTATCTCAAGGCCATCAGACTGTTAAACAGCCATCACTAACACAGAGAGAGGCTGCTGCCTACATTGAGACCCAATCACTGGACACTTTAATAATATCACATGTACATACTGTATTTTATACCATCTATTGCACCTTCCCTATGCCGCTCGGCCATTGCTCATCCATATACTTATTTGTACATATTCTCATTCACCCCTTTAGATTTGTGTGTATTAGGTAGTTGTTGTGAATTTGTTAGATATTACTGCACTGTCGGAACTAGAAGCACCAGCATTTCGCTACACTCGCATTAACATCTGCTAACCATGTGTATGTGACCAATAACATCTGCTAACCATGTGTATGTGACCAATAAAATTGTATTTGATTGTGGTTACTTCACAATACTAAGCTAAATGACAGAGTGAAAAGAAAGCTTGTACAGAATAAAAAATACTCAAAATCATACATTCTGTTTGCAACAAGGCACTAAAGTAAATGGAAAAGAAATGTACTTTTTGTCCTGAATACAAAGTGTTATGTTTGGGGAAAATCCAATACAACACATTACTGAGTATCACTCTCCATATTTTCAAGCATAGCGGTGGCTGCCTCATGTTATAGGGATGCTTGTAATTGTTAAGGACTTGGGAGTTTTTCAGGATAAAAAAATAAACGGAATGGAGCTAAGCACAGACAAAATCCGAGTGTCACCCTGATTTGTTTCACCTGTTCCTGCAATTGTCTCCACCCCCTCCAGGTGTCGCTTATTTTCCCCAGTGTATTTATCCCTGTGTTTCCTGTCTCTGTGTACCAGTGTATTTATCCCTGTGTTTCCTGTCTCTCTGTACCAGTGTATTTATCCTTGTGTTTCCTGTCTCTCTGTACCAGTGTATGTATCCCTGTGTTTCCTGTCTCTCTGTGCCAGTGTATTTATCCCTGTGTTTCCTGTCTCTCTGTACCGGTGTATTTATCCCTGTGTTTCATGTCTCTCTGTACCAGTGTATTTATCCCTGTGTTTCCTGTCTCCCTGTACCAGTGTATTTATCCCTGTATTTCCTGTCTCTCTGTACCAGTGTATTTATCCCTGTGTTTCCTGTCTCTCTGTGCCAGTGTATTTATCCCTGTGTTTCCTGTCTCTCTGTACCAGTGTATTTATCCCTGTGTTTCCTGTCTCTCTGTACCAGTGTATTTATCCCTGTGTTTCATGTCTCTCTGTACCAGTGTATTTATCCCTGTGTTTCCTGTCTCCCTGTACCAGTGTATTTATCCCTGTATTTCCTGTCTCTCTGTACCAGTGTATTTATCCCTGTGTTTCCTGTCTCTCTGTGCCAGTGTATTTATCCCCATGTTTCCTGTCTCTCTGTACCAGTGTATTTATCCCTGTGTTTCCTGTCTCTCTGTCCCAGTGTCTTTATCCCTGTGTTTCCTGTCTCTCTGTACCAGTGTATTTATCCCTGTGTTTCCTGTCTCTCTGTGCCAGTGTATTTATCCCCATGTTTCCTGTCTCTCTGTACCAGTGTATTTATCCCTGTGTTTCCTGTGTTTCCTGTTTCTCTGTCCCAGTGTCTTTATCCCTGTGTTTCCTGTTTCTCTGTCCCAGTGTCTTTATCCCTGTGTTTCCTGTCTCTCTGTACCAGTGTATTTATCCCTGTGTTTCCTGTCTCTGTGCCAGTGTATTTATCCCTGTGTTTCCTGTCTCTCTGTGCCAGTGAATTTATCCCTGTGTTCCCTGTCTCTCTGTACCAGTGTATTTATCCCTGTGTTTCCTGTCTCTCTGTGCCAGTGTATTTATCCCTGTGTTTCCTGTCTCTCTGTGCCAGTGTATTTATCCCTGTGTTTCCTGTCTCTCTGTGCCAGTGTATTTATCACCTGTGTTTCCTGTCTCTCTGTACCAGTGTATTTATCCCTGTGTTTCCTGTCTCTCTGTGCCAGTGTATTTATCCCTGTTTTTTCTGTCTCTCTGTACCAGTGTATTTATCCCTGTGTTTCCTGCCTCTCTGTGCCAGTGTATTTATCCCTGCGTTTCCTATCTCTCTGTACCAGTGTATTTATCCCTGTGTTTCCTGTCTCTCTGTGCCAGTGTATTTATCCCTGTGTTTCCTGTCTCTCTGTACCAGTGCATTTATTCCTGTGTTTCCTGTCTCTGTGCCAGTGTATTTATTCCTGTGTTTCCTGTCTCTCTGTATCAGTGTATTTATCCCTGTGTTTCCTGTCTCTCTGTACCAGTGTATTTATCCCTGTGTTTCCTGTCTCTCTGTGCCAGTGTTTTCCCGTACTCCTTTTTCTATTCTCTTTTTGATGGTCTTCCCAGTTGACTCCTGCAAGAGAAAATAAAGTAGTGTCACGAACCGGCTCAAAGCCCGTAACAAAAGGGAGACAACGTGGAGATAAGGAGTAACAAAAGATATATTTATTAACTAAAGCAACTAATGAAAATATACAATGGTGTGTGTAATCAGTAATCAGTAGTGTAAGTGAGTGTTTTGCATGCATGAATGTGATAATGCAGGGTGTTGAAAGATGTTGTCGCAAACAACCCAAAAACCACCAAGAAACACAACAAAATCCATAAAGGTGTCTGCATGGAGAGAGTCTCCTCCATGAATGGGGAAGTGGTGTATTTATCCTGGGAGACACCTGGCCCAGGTGTTTCCCATGTAGCTGACGACCCTCCTAACTCCGCCCACCGGCATCCTAATAAGGAAACAAGAACAAAGACAGAATACGGCAGACAAAGTGGGAGGGTCGTCACAGTAGACTGCGCGTGTCAAATGTCTGATTCATGACCCTATGTCCGGATGACTGTACACACGCTGTTGTTCCTCCTCTGCTCTGTGTACACATGCTGCTGTTTCTTCTCTGATCTTCCCCCCTCTGCTCTGTGTACACATGCTGCTGTTTCTTCTCTGATCTTCCCCCCTCTGCTCTGTGTACACATGCAGCTCTTCCTTCAGAAAAGCATGCATCACAACTTTCTTCATTTGTACAATGTCTCTTGTTCACTTTCGCTAGTAATTGTCCACACTCACCGAAAATGACAATTGGTAGCTACTTCAAAAACATTTTTAGTAATTCAGCAGACGCTCTTATCCAGAGCGACTAACAGTAGTGAGTGCATACATTTTGATTCTGGTCCTCCGTGGGAAATGAACACACAACCCTAGTGTTGCAAGCACCATGCTCTACCAACTGAGCTAAATGGGACTACTAAGCTATGCTTGGATACAGTAATTTTATGAATTGGATTTGCCTATCTTTGCCATTAGTTTGTTTGCTATCGCTCATTTAGCATCATGGTAATGGAGGCCCAATGGGATTTTCTTGCATTTTTGGCACCCCTTGTGAGAGATGGACAGTATGACGATATGAACATCTGAATACTGCCCAAGCCTGTTGCTAGACAACCATTTTCAAGTCTTGCCATAGATTTTCAATCACATTTAAGTCCAAACTGTAACTAGGCAACTCAGGACCATTCAATGTCCTCTTGGTAAACAACTCAAGAGTAGATTTGGCCTTGTTTTTTAGGTCATTGTCCTGCTGAAAGGTGAATTCATCTCCCAGTGTCTAGTGGAAAGCAGACTGAACCAGGTTTTCCTCTAGGTATCATGACACAAGGCGAGACCCAAATGCAGATGGTTGGAGTCTTACAATATGTATTAATCCAATAGGGGAAGAGAATAGTCGTGGACAGGCAAAAGTGTCCAAACCAGTTCAGAGTCCAAAAGGTACCGAAGGGCAGGCAGAATCAAGGTCAGGGCAGGCAGGATGATCAGGCAGGAGAGAGAATAAAGTAGTCAAACATTGTAAGTCGCTCTGGATAAGAGCGTCTGCTGAATTACTAAAAATGTTTTAGAAGTAGCTACCAAATGTCATTTTCGGTGAGAATGTACAATTACAAGCGAAAGTGAACAAGAGACATTGTGCAAATGAATAAAGTTGTGACGCGCTGATAGATATAGACCGATGTGGACTCACGACCTCCCTGTGGACTCACCATCTCCCTACGGACTTACTATCTCTCTATGGACTTATCATCTCCCTGTGGAATCACCATCTCCCTATGGACTCACCATCTCCTTATGGACTCACCATCTCCCTATGGACTCACCATCTCCCTATGGACTCACCATCTCCTTATGGACTCACCATCTCCCTATGGACTCACAATCTCCCTGTGGACTCACCATCACCCTATGGACTCACCATCTCCCTATGGACTCACCTATGGACTCACCATCTCCCTATGGACTCGCCCAATGGACTCACCATCGCCATATGGACTCACCATCTCCCGATGGACTCACCATCTCCCTGTGGACTAACCCTATGGACTGACCATCTCCCTATGAACTAACCCTATGTTCTCACCATCTCCCTGTGGACTCACCATCTCCCTGTGGACTCACCATCTCCCTGTGGACTCACCGTCTCCCTGTGGACTCACCGTCTCCCTGTGGACTCACCGTCTCCCTATGGACTCACCATCTCCCTATGGACTCACCATCTCCCTATGGACTCACACTCTCCCTGTGGACTCACCATCTCCCTGTGGACTCACCATCTCCCTATGGACTCACCATCTCCCTGTGGACTCACCATCTCCCTGTGGACTTACCATCTCCCTTGGACTCACCATCTCCCTATGAACTTACTATCTCTCTATGGACTCACCATCGCCCTGTGGACTCACCATCTCCCTGTGGACTCACCATCTCCCTATGGACTCACCATCTCCCTGTGGACTAACCCTATGGACTGACCATCTCCCTATGGACTCACCATCTCCCTATGGACTCACCATCTCCCTGTGGACTCACCATCACCCTATGGACTCACCCTATGGACTCACCATCTCCCTGTGGACTCACCCTATGGACTCACCATCTCCCTGTGGACTCACCATCTCCCTATGGACTCACCATCTCCCTATGGACTCACCATCTCCCTATGGACTCACCATCACCCTATGGACTCACCATCTCCCTGTGGACTCACCATCTACCTGTGGACTCACCATCACCCTAGGGACTCACCATCTCCCTATGGACTCACCATCTCCCTGTGGACTAAACCTATGGACTCACCATCTCCCTGTGGACTCACCATCTCCCTGTGGACTCACTATCTCCTTGTGGACTCACCATCTCCCTGTGGACTCACCATCACCCTAGGACTCACCATCTCCCTATGGACTCACCATCTCCCTGTGGACTCACCATCACCCTATGGACTCACATTCTCCATATGGACTCACCATCTCCCTATGGACTCACCATCTCCTATGGACTAACCCTATGTTCTCACCATCTCCCTGTGGACTCACCATCTCCCTGTGGACTCACCATCTCCCTGTGGACTCACCATCTCCCTGTGGACTCACCGTCTCCCTATGGACTCACCATCTCCCTATGGACTCACCATCTCCCTGTGGACTCACCATCTCCCTGTGGACTCACCATCTCCCTATGGACTCACCATCTCCCTGTGGATTCACCATCTACCTGTGGACTCACCATCTCCCTGTGGACTTACCATCTCCCTTTGGACCCCACATCTCCCTATGAACTTACTATCTCTCTGTGGACTCACCATTGCCCTGTGGACTCACCATCTCCCTGTGGTCTCAACATCTCCCTATGGACTCACCCTTTGGACTCACCATCTCCCTGTGGACTCACCATCTCCCTGTGGACTCACTATCTCCTTGTGGACTCACCATCTACCTGTGGACTCACCATCACCCTAGGGACTCACCATCTCCCTATGGACTCACCATCTCCCTGTGGACTCACCATCACCCTATGGACTCACATTCTCCATATGGACTCACATTCTCCATATGGACTCACCATCTCCCTGTGGACTCACCATCTCCCTATGAACTAACCCTATGTTCTCACCATCTCCCTGTGGACTCACCATCTCCCTGTGGACTCACCATCTCCCTGTGGACTCACCATCTCCCTGTGGATTCACCGTCTCCCTATGGACTCACCATCTCCCTTGGACTCACCATCTCCCTTTGGACTCACCATCTCGCTATGGACTCACCCTATGGACTCACCCTAGGGACTCATCCATCTCCCTGTGGACTCACCACCTCCCTGTGGACTCACCATCTCCCTGTGGACTCACCCTATGGACTGACCATCTCCCTGTGGACTCACCATCACCCTATGGACTCACCATCGCCCTATGGACTCACCTATGGACTCACCATCTCCCTATGGACTCGCCCAATGGACTCACCATCTCACTCTGGACTCACCATCTCCCTGTGGACTCACCCTATGGACTGACCATCTCCCTATGGACTCACCCTATGGACTCACCATCTCCCTGTGGACTCACCCTATGGACTCACCATCTCCCTGTGGACTCACCATCTCCCTATGGACTCACCCTATGGACTCACTGTCTCCTTATGGACTCAACCTATGGACTCACCATCTCCCTGTGGACTCACCATCTCCCTGTGGACTCACCATCTCCCTATGGACTCACCATATGGACTCACCATCTCCCTATGGACTCACCATATCCCTATGGACTCACCATCTCCCTGTGGACTCACCATCTCCCTATGGACTCACCATCTCCCTGTGGACTCACCCTATGGACTGACCATCTCCCTATGGACTCACCCTATGGACTCACCATCTCCCTGTGGACTCACCCTATGGACTCACCATCTCCCTATGGACTCACCCTATGGACTCACCATCTCCCTGTGGACTCACCCTATGGACTCACCATCTCCCTGTGGACTCACCATCTCCCTATGGACTCACCATCTTCCTATGGACTCACCATCTCCCTATGGACTCACCATATCCCTATGGACTCACCATCTCCCTGTGGACTCACCATCTCCCTGTGGACTCACCATCTCCCTGTGGACTCACCATCTCCTATGGACTCACCATCTCCCTATGGACTCGCCCAATGGACTCGCCATCGCCATATGGACTCACCATCTCCCGATGGACTCACCATCTCCCTGTGGACTAAACCTATGGACTGACCATCTCCCTATGGACTCACCCTATGGACTCACCATCTCCCTGTGGACTCACCATCTCCCTGTGGACTCACTATCTCCTTGTGGACTCACCATCTACCTGTGGACTCACCATCACCCTCGGGACTCACCATCTCCCTATGGACTCACCATCTCCCTGTGGACTCACCATCACCCTATGGACTCACATTCTCCATATGGACTCACCATCTACCTATGGACTCACCATCTCCCTATGGACTCGCCCAATGGACTCACCATCGCCATATGGACTCACCATCTCCCGATGGACTCACCACCTCCCTGTGGACTAAACCTATGGACTGACCATCTCCCCATATGGACTCACCCCTATGGACTCACCATCTCCCTATGGACTCACCATCACCCTATGGACTCACCATCTCCCTGTGGACTCACCATCTCCCTGTGGACTCACCATCTCCTATGGACTCACCATCTCCCTATGGACTCGCCCAATGGACTCGCCATCGCCATATGGACTCACCATCTCCCGATGGACTCACCATCTCCCTGTGGACTAAACCTATGGACTGACCATCTCCCTATGGACTCACCCTATGGACTCACCATCTCCCTGTGGACTCACCATCTCCCTGTGGACTCACTATCTCCTTGTGGACTCACCATCTACCTGTGGACTCACCATCACCCTAGGGACTCACCATCTCCCTATGGACTCACCATCTCCCTGTGGACTCACCATCTCCCTGTGGACTCACCATCTCCCTGTGGACTTACCATCTCCCTGTGGACTCACCATCTCCCTTTGGATTCACAATCTTCATATGGACTCACCATCTCCCTGTGGACTCACCATCTCCCTATGGACTCACCATCTCCCTGTGGACTCACCATCTCCCTATGGACTCACCATCTCCCTGTGGACTCACCCTATGGACTCACCATCTCCCTGTGGACTCACCCTATGGACTCACCATCTCCCTGTGGACTCACCCTATGGACTCACCATCTCCCTATGGACTCACCCTATGGACTCACCATCTCCCTGTGGACTCACCCTATGGACTCACCATCTCCCTGTGGACTCACCATCTCCCTATGGACTCACCATCTCCCTATGGACTCACCATCTCCCTATGGACTCACCATCACCCTATGGACTCACCATCTCCCTGTGGACTCACCATCTCCCTGTGGACTCACCATCTCCTATGGACTCACCATCTCCCTATGGACTCGCCCAATGGACTCGCCATCGCCATATGGACTCACCATCTCCCGATGGACTCACCATCTCCCTGTGGACTAAACCTATGGACTCACCATCTCCCTGTGGACTCACCATCTCCCTGTGGACTCACTATCTCCTTGTGGACTCACCATCTACCTGTGGACTCACCATCACCCTAGGGACTCACCATCTCCCTATGGACTCACCATCTCCCTGTGGACTCACCATCACCCTATGGACTCACATTCTCCATATGGACTCACCATCTACCTATGGACTCACCATCTCCCTATGAACTAACCCTATGTTCTCACCATCTCCCTGTGGACTCACCATCTCCCTGTGGACTCACCATCTCCCTGTGGACTCACCATCTCCCTGTGGACTCACCGTCTCCCTATGGACTCACCATCTCCCTATGGACTCACCATCTCCCTGTGGACTCACCATCTCCCTGTGGACTCACCATCTCCCTATGGACTCACCATCTCCCTGTGGATTCACCATCTACCTGTGGACTCACCATCTCCCTGTGGACTTACCATCTCCCTTTGGACCCCACATCTCCCTATGAACTTACTATCTCTCTGTGGACTCACCATTGCCCTGTGGACTCACCATCTCCCTGTGGTCTCACCATCTCCCTATGAACTCCCTATGTTCTCACCATCTCCCTGTGGACTCACCATCTCCCTGTGGACTCACCATCTCCCTGTGGACTCACCATCTCCCTGTGGACTCACCGTCTCCCTATGGACTCACCATCTCCCTGTGGACTCACCATCTCCCTTTGGACTCACCATCTCGCTATGGACTCACCCTATGGACTCACCCTAGGGACTCATCCATCTCCCTGTGGACTCACCATCTCCCTGTGGACTCACCATCTCCCTGTGGACTCACCATCTCCCTATGGACTCACCATCTCCCTGTGGACTCACCATCACCCTATGGACTCACCATCGCCCTATGGACTCACCTATGGACTCACCATCTCCCTATGGACTCGCCCAATGGACTCACCATCTCACTCTGGACTCACCATCTCCCTGTGGACTCACCCTATGGACTGACCATCTCCCTATGGACTCACCCTATGGACTCACCATCTCCCTGTGGACTCACCCTATGGACTCACCATCTCCCTGTGGACTCACCATCTCCCTATGGACTCACCCTATGGACTCACCATCTCCCTATGGACTCAACCTATGGACTCACCATCTCCCTGTGGACTCACCATCTCGCTGTGGACTCACCATCTCCCTTTGGATTCACAATCTTCATATGGACTCACCATCTCCCTATGGACTCACCATATCCCTATGGACTCACCATCTCCCTGTGGACTCACCATCTCCCTCTGGACTCACCATCTCCCTATGGACTCACCCTATGGACTCACCATCTCCCTATGGACTCACCATTTCCCTATGGACTCACCATCTCCCTATGGACTCACCCTATGGACTCACCATCTCCCTATGGACTCACCCTATGGACTCACCATCTCCCTGTGGACTCACCCTATGGACTCACCATCTCTCCTGTGGACTCACCATCTCCCTATGGACTCACCATCTCCCTATGGACTCACCATCTCCCTATGGACTCACCATCACCCTATGGACTCACCATCTCCCTGTGGACTCAACATCTCCCTGTGGACTCACCATCTCCCTGTGGACTCACCATCTCCTATGGACTCACCATCTCCCTATGGACTCGCCCAATGGACTCGCCATCGCCATATGGACTCACCATCTCCCGATGGACTCACCATCTCCCTGTGGACTAAACCTATGGACTGACCATCTCCCTATGGACTCACCCTATGGACTCACCATCTCCCTGTGGACTCACCATCTCCCTGTGGACTCACTATCTCCTTGTGGACTCACCATCTACCTGTGGACTCACCATCACCCTCGGGACTCACCATCTCCCTATGGACTCACCATCTCCCTGTGGACTCACCATCACCCTATGGACTCACATTCTCCATATGGACTCACCATCTACCTATGGACTCACCATCTCCCTATGGACTCGCCCAATGGACTCGCCATCGCCATATGGACTCACCATCTCCCGATGGACTCACCATCTCCCTGTGGACTAAACCTATGGACTGACCATCTCCCTATGGACTCACCCTATGGACTCACCATCTCCCTGTGGACTCACCATCTCCCTGTGGGACTCACCATCTCCCTATGGAGTCACCATCTCCCTGTGGACTCACCATCTCCCTATGGACTCACCATCGACTCACTGTCTCCCTATGGACTCAACCTATGGACTCACCATCTCCCTGTGGACTCACCATCTCCCTGTGGGCTCACCATCTCCCTGTGGACTCACCATCTCCCTGTGGACTCACCCTATGGACTGACCATCTCCCTATGGACTCACCCTATGGACCCACCATCTCCCTGTGGACTCACCCTATGGACTGACCATCTCCCTATGGACTCACCCTCTCCCTATGGACTCAACCTATGGACTCACCATCTCCCTGTGGACTCACCATCTCCCTGTGGACTCACCATCTCGCTGTGGACTCACCATCTCCCTTTGGATTCAAAATCTTCATATGGACTCACCATATCCCTAAGGACTCACCATATCCCTAAGGACTCACCATCTCCCTGTGGACTCACCATCTACCTGTGGACTCACCATCTCCCTATGGACTAAACCTATGGACTCACCATCTCCCTATGGACTCACCATCTCCCTATGGACTCACCATCTCCCTATGGACTCACCCTATGGACTCACCATCTCCCTATGGACTCACCCTATGGACTCACCATCACCCTATGGACTCACCCTATGGACTCATCAGCTCCCTATGGCCTCATCAGCTCCCTATAGACTCATCATCTCCCTATGGACTCATCAGCTCCCTATGGACTCATCAGCTCCCTATGGACTCATCAGCTCCCTATGGACTCACCCTATGGACTCATCAGCTCCCTATGGCCTCATCCGCTCCCTATAGACTCATCATCTCCCTATGGACTCATCCGCTCCCTATGGACTCACCATCTCGCTATGGACTCACCATCTCCCTATGAACTCACCCTATGTTCTCACCATCTCCCTATGGACTCACCATCTCCCTATGGACTCACCATCACCCTATGGACTCACACTATGGACTCACCATCTCCCTATGGACTCACCCTATGGACTCACCATCTCCCTATGGACTCACCCTATGGACTCACCATCTCCCTGTGGACTCACCCTATGGACTCACCATCTCCCTGTGGACTCACCATCTCCTATGGACTCACCATCTCCCTATGGACTCACCTATGGACTCACCATCTCCCTATGGACTCGCCCAATGGACTCACCATCGCCATATGGACTCACCATCTCCCGATGGACTCACCATCTCCCTGTGGACTAACCCTATGGACTGACCATCTCCCTATGGACTCACCCTATGGACTCACTATCTCCCTGTGGACTCACCATCTCCCTGTGGACTCACTATCTCCTTGTGGACTCACCATCTACCTGTGGACTCACCATCTCCCTAGGGACTCACCATCTCCCTATGGACTCACCATCTCCCTGTGGACTCACCATCACCCTATGGACTCACATTCTCCATATGGACTCACCATCTACCTATGGACTCACCATCTCCCTATGGACTCGCCCAATGGACTCGCCATCGCCATATGGACTCACCATCTCCCGATGGACTCACCACCTCCCTGTGGACTAAACCTATGGACTGACCATCTCCCTATGGACTCACCCTATGGACTCACCATCTCCCTGTGGACTCACCATCTCCCTGTGGCCTCACCATCTCCCTATGGACTCACCATCTCCCTGTGGACTCACCATCTCCCTATGGACTCACCCTATCGACTCACTGTCTCCCTATGGACTCAACCTATGGACTCACCATCTCCCTGTGGACTCACCATCTCCCTGTGGGCTCACAATCTCCCTGTGGACTCACCATCTCCCTGTGGACTCACCCTATGGACTGACCATCTCCCTATGGACTCACCCTATGGACCCACCATCTCCCTGTGGACTCACCCTATGGACTGACCATCTCCCTATGGACTCACCCTATGGACCCACCATCTCCCTGTGGACTCACCATCTCCCTGTGGACTCACCATCTCGCTGTGGACTCACCATCTCCCTTTGGATTCAAAATCTTCATATGGACTCACCATATCCCTAAGGACTCACCATATCCCTAAGGACTCACCATCTCCCTGTGGATTCACCATCTACCTGTGGACTCACCATCTCCCTCTGGACTCACCATCTCCCTATGGACTCACCCTATGGACTCACCATCTCCCTGGGACTCACCCTATGGACTCATCATCACCCTATGGACTTACCCTATGGACTCACCATCACCCTATGGACTCACCCTATGGACTCATCAGCTCCCTATGGCCTCATCAGCTCCCTATAGACTCATCATCTCCCTATGGCATCATCAGCTCCCTATGGACTCATCAGCTCCCTATGGACTCATCAGCTCCCTATGGCCTCATCAGCTCCCTATAGACTCACCATCTCCCTATGCACTCACCATCTACCTGTGGACTCACATTCTCCCAATGGACTCACCATCTCCCTATGGACTCACCATCTCCCTATGAACTCACCCTATGTTCTCACCATCTCCCTTTGGACTCACCATCTCCCTGTGGACTCACCATCTCCCTGTGGACTCACAGTCTCCCTATGCTCACCATCTCCCTATGGACTCACCCTATGGACTCACCATCTCCCTATGGACTCACCCTATGGACTCACCATCTCCCTGTGGACTCACCCTATGGACTCACCATCTCCCTGTGGACTCACCATCTCCCTATGGACTCACCATCTCCCTATGGACTCACCATCTCCCTATGGACTCACCATCACCCTATGGACTCACCATCTCCCTGTGGACTCACCATCTCCCTGTGGACTCACCATCTCCTATGGACTCACCATCTCCCTATGGACTCGCCCAATGGACTCGCCATCGCCATATGGACTCACCATCTCCCGATGGACTCACCATCTCCTGTGGACTAAACCTATGGACTGACCATCTCCTTATGGACTCACCCTATGGACTCACCATCTCCCTGTGGACTCACCATTTCCCTGTGGACTCACTATCTCCCTGTGGACTCACCATCTCCCTGTGGACTCACCATCTCCCTAGGGACTCACCATCTCCCTATGGACTCACCATCTCCCTGTGGACTCACCATCACCATATGGAATCACATTCTCCATATGGACTCACCATCTACCTATGAACTTACTATCTCTCTATGGACTCACCATTGCCCTGTGGACTCACCATCTCCCTGTGGACTCACCATCTCCCTATGGACTCACCCTATGGACTCACCATCTCCCTGTGGACTCACCATCTCCCTGTGGACTCACCATCTCCCTTTGGACTCACCATCTCCCTATGGACTCACGATCTCCCTATGGACTCACCCTATGGACTCACTGTCTCCCTATGGACTCAACCTATGGACTCACCATCTCCCTGTGGACTCACCATCTCCCTGTGGACTCACCATCTCCCTGTGGACTCACCATCTCCCTGTGGACTCACCATCTCCCTATGGACTCACCATCTCCCTGTGGACTCACTATCTCCTTGTGGACTCACCATCTACCTGTGGACTCACCATCACCCTAGGGACTCACCATCTCCCAATGGACTCACCATCTCCCTGTGGACTCACCATCACCCTATGGACTCACATTCTCCATATGGACTCACCATCTACCTATGGACTCACCATCTCCCTATGAACTAACCCTATGTTCTCACCATCTCCCTGTGGACTCACCATCTCCCTGTGGACTCACCATCTCCCTGTGGACTCACCATCTCCCTGTGGACTCACCATCTCCCTGTGGACTCACCGTCTCCCTATGGACTCACCATCTCCCTATGGACTCACCATCTCCCTGTGGACTCACCATCTCCCTGTGGACTCACCATCTCCCTATGGACTCACCATCTCCCTGTGGACTCACCATCTCTCTATGGACTCACCATCTCCCTATGGACTCACCATCTCCCTATGGACTCACCAACTCCCTGTGGACTCACCATCTCCCTGTGGACTCACCATCTCCCTGTGGACTCACCATCTCCTGTGGACTCACCATCTCCCTATGGACTCACCATCTCCCTATGGACTCACCTATGGACTCACCATCTCCCTATGGACCCACCCAATGGACTCACCATATCCCTATGGACTCACCATCTCCCTATGTACTCACCCTATGGACTCACCATATCCCTGTAGATTCACCATCTCCCCGTGGACTCACCATATCCCTATGGACTCACCATCTCCCAGTGGACTCACCATCTACCTGTGGACTCACCATCTCCCTGTGGACTCACCATCTCCCTATGGACTCACCATCTCCCTATGGACTCACCATCACCCTATGGACTCACCATCTCCCTAGGGACTCACCATCTCCCTATGGACTCACCATCTCCCTATGGACTCACCATCTCCCTATGAACTCACTCTATGGACTCACCATCTCCCTATGGATCACCATCTCCCTATGGACTCACCATCTCCGTATGGACTCACCATCTCCCTATGATCTCACCATCTCACTATGCACTCACCATCTCCCTGTGGACTCACCATCACCCTATGGACTCACCATCTCCCTATGGACTCACCCTATGGACTCACCATCTCCCTATAGACTCACCCTATGGACTCAGCATCTCCCTATGGACTCACCATTACCCTATGGACTCACCATCTCCCTATGGACACACCCAATGGACTCACCATCTCCCTATGCTCACCCTATGGACTCACCATCACCCTATGGACTCACCCTATGGAATCATCAGCTCCCTATGAACTCATCAGCTCCCTATAGACTCATCATCTCCCTTTGGACTCATCAGCTCCCTATGGACTCATCAGCTCCCTATAGACTCTCTCATGCCGTCCCTGGAAGGGGTGCGTCACCTGAGTGGGTTGATTCACTGATGTGGTCTTCCTGTCTGGGTTGGCGCCTCCCCTTGGGTTGTGCCATGGCGGAGATCTTTGTGGGCTATACTCAGCCTTGTCTCAGGATGGTAAGTTGGTGGTTGAAGATATCCCTCTAGTGGTGTGGGGGCTGTGCTTTGGCAAAGTGGGTGGGGTTATATCCTTCCTGTTTGGCCCTGTCCGGGGGTGTCTCGGATGGGGCCACAGTGTCTCCTGACCCCTCCTGTCTCAGCCTCCAGTATTTATGCACCAGTAGTTTATGTGTCGAGGGGGCTAGGGTCAGTTTGTTATATCTGGACTACTTCTCCTGTCTTATTCGGTGTCCTGTGTGAATCTAAGTGTGCGTTCTCTAATTCTCTCCTTCTCTCTTTCTTTCTCTCTCTCGGAGGACCTGAGCCCTAGGACCATGCCCCAGGAGTACCTGACCATCTCCCTGTGGACTCACCGTGCTCCTAGGACTGCCCCAGGAGTTGACATGATGACTCAACTGGACTCAGTTTCCTGTTCTGCCTTATTATTCAACCATGCTGGTCATTTATGAACATTTCAACATCTTGGCCATGTTCTGTTATAATCTCCACCCGGCACAGCCAGAAGAGGACTGGCCACCCCACATAGCCTGGTTCCTCTCTAGGTTTCTTCCTAGGTTTTGGCCTTTCTAGGGAGTTTTTCCTAGCCACCGTGCTTCTACACCTGCATTGCTTGCTGTTTGGGGTTTTAGGCTGGGTTTCTGTACAGCACTTTGAGATATCTGCTGATGTACGAAGGGCTATATAAATAAATTTGATTTGATTTGATCATCTCCCTATGGACTCACCCTATGGACTCACCATCTCCCTATGGACTCACCATCTCCCTATGGACTCACCATCTCCCTATGGATTCTCCCTATGGACTCACCATCTCCCTATGGACTCATCCTATGGACTCACCATCTCCCTGTGGACTCCCCCTATGGACTCACCATCTCCCTATGGACTCACCCTCCCTATGGACTCACCCTATGGACTCACCATCTCCTATGGACTCACCCTATGGACTCATCAGCTCCTATGGACTCACCATCTCCCTATGGACTCACCATCTCCCTATGGACTCACCCTATGGACTCA